>NW_022987409.1:2710977-2899048 GCF_902827165.1 Trematomus bernacchii
GTTTGGTATTTTGAAAAAGAAAACGTATAAATATACCTTATATAGGTATGGCCCTACAATATATTATTCAAATATAGCATGATAGGTCCACTTTAAAAAAAGAAAAATTTGGTTTTTCAGTTGAATTATACTTAAAGTTCAGGGTAATCAACTGTTAAAAACATACTGTTCACATTTTTTTTCAATAAATGGATGTTTTCAAAGTAAATGGATAATCGTTTTTAATAATCGTGATATCAATTATTGACCAAAATAATCGTGATTATGATTTTTGCCATAATCGCACAGCCCTAGCCAGAACCTCACAGTTCTGTCACATAAGAAACAGACACATGTGGACTTTCTTTTAGATCAGCAATGTGTTTAAGCTAGCAAGGCGTTTTAGGTTGGTTTCCTCTCCCTTTCTGACACTTAGCTACCCTTTGTTTTCACTGCTGCTTTAAGAACAGAAATAATACATTTCAGATGCCACGTTTCTTTGTTTTGCTTATATTTTTAAGTATGCAGTGTCATGTGTTGAGGCTGTAAACAAAACATAATGGCAGAGTTTCACACGTAAAGTGACAACATTTAGTATAGAAGGCTTAGGTGCTGCCGAGAGATTGTAGCGAGTCTGTTAGTTTTCCGTACGCCTCTATGATCCACTGACCTATATTCCCTGCTTCTCCACTCAAAGTGTGTCTCTGTATAATACAGTTAGTAGGTGAAAGAAAGGAGGTCAACAGCAGTTTCTCCATTCATCTTTTCACAGGTGTTTGGTTCGACTTGTGCTCTCCACAATTGAGAAATCGAGAGAGGAGATGAGGTAAGGGGAAGGGGAATTACCTAACACAGTCTGATTATACAGCAATATTGATGCAGCTTTATTTAAATACGCGTATTTACTGTCCATTTACTGGCTTACATTACTCTATGTAGAAATGTGGATATGGAAGTCCTGCTGCCATATCTAAAGATGGGTGAGTACATATGAATCTTGGGTTGAATTGCCTTTCTGTGAAGACATTTCTTGCTGTTCGTCAATATAAATTACATATTTATTTTGCCCTTTCTGCAGCTCTGCAGAAAGTTTCACACCAGAGTCGCCTGACTGCTGAGAAACGCACAGAGGAAGCTAACTGGTTCAGGAAAATTGGTACAGAGACACCCTCCTTGTCACTTCAATCTGACATGAATGCTTTCGCTTAAAATGTTGCATCACCTTCACTTTGTCTGTGGGTGTGTGTGTGTGTGTGTGTGTGTGTGTGTGTGTGTGTGTGTGTGTGTGTGTGTGTGTGTGTGTGTGTGTGTGTGTGTGTGTGTCACAGCGTGGAACTCGGCTCTGCAGTGCGAGAGCTGCCCTGACAGAATGAGGGATTTCTTCGTGCTCTCATACCAGGCAAGTTCCCTTTTACGAGCTCTGTCAGGGTGATAAATCAGTATCTACAGTACGTGTGTGAATCAATAACAGCAGAACAGGGAGTTAACATATTGTTTTAGAAAGATAAACATATCAGTTTGAGATAAAGAATCTGAACGATCCCTTTGTCCTCTGTCTTCACCGTCAGCAGAACACCGTACTCTGTATTTCTCCATGAGATGATATCTGAGAACAGCCCTACACTTAGAAGCTTCTGCTGTGGGAAATTGGGGTTTTACATTATATTTTAGGGGTAATATTCAGAAGTAATTGTTGAATGAATAATGAATAATCTTTCCAAGTCTTTCCTACCACACATTTTCCAGTTTATCTTGCATTCAAAACCGCCTTCAGACCACAAGCCGCTGCCTTACTCTCTCTCTGAAACAGCCAGTTAATGGCGTGTAGCTAAATGTTAATATGTCATGTGCTTGAACCCGCAGCTCTCCCAGCTGTGCCCTCCTGATCGCACTCTGCTTATGGGCCAGAAGACGTGTCTGCTAATGGCCGCCGCCGCCTCTCTGGAGCTCTGCAGGAAATCCCCTCACTCTGGCCAGGTGTGCCTCCCACTCCCTCTGCCCCTCTCCCACATTTAGCACGTTCTCCATGCACATGAATGGAAATGTACCAAGACTAGAAGAGTAGAGAGGTGTCTAACCACAATCACTGGTGCTGGTGTAGGTGTTTCATTTTGGTCCCTCTGCCTTTGGAGACAAAGTGAACACTAGATGGCGATGATGAATCCAGAGTGATTGTTCTGTGTCTCTGTCCACAGACCGAGGATCTCACTCAGGCTCTGGAGCACATTCAGATCTGCTGGGAGGTCTGGAAAACCCTGAAAGCTTCAGGTACCTCAAAGGAATAATTTACCACCTAAATTATGCTTTTTTTAATCAACGACTTACCCTGTGGTACCTTAAAAACCTTTGATTTACCAATATGCCTCCATGAACAATAAATAAGAGTGGGGGAACTTCTTACACTTGGGCAGGCACATAACTGTTCATGCAAAAATATATATTTTGCTACCAAGACTTAAATCATTTCGCAAGAGTTGTGTTAAGATTTGTGACCCATTTTTCCTTAAATTAATCAAGGATGTTCTTAATTTAAGATGCTTTGTTCGATGTTTGAGAAAAACACATTTTCTTGTGTGAGCTATTTATTTACAAATGGTCATTTTCCAGTTGACATGTTCATGTAGGTAGCTTTACTATCTGAATAAAAGCCATGTTTGTTATTAGCACGTCTTCCATGAATCAAAATGGAGCTAAATAAAGTATTCCCACCGTGTTCTTGCAGGGAGTTTCCCAAAGGACCCGACCGACACGCTGCTGCTGCTCTACGAGTTTGAAGCCCGGGCGAAGCTGAACGACCCCAAGGTGGAAACAGTCCTGGAGTCCGTGTTGGAGCTGGAACACGTCGAAACCAAGGTGCTAGAGACCATTGCAGGTAAAAAGAAAAAACCAACCCTTACCTTTAAAACCCTTCATTGTCATTTCTTGCCTGCTGACACCTAAAGAAACACACACGTTTAAGGGTCTGCAGTAACATCTTCCCTCTCTCCATGCAGCCTTGGCCATGGAGCCCCCTGCCCACTACCCTCTGCTGTGCAAGAAGGCCTTGAGGGTGGCTCTCTCGCTGCACAGGAAGCAACCGCAGGCCGACCTGGCCCGCTGCAGGCAAGCCAATCACTGCTCTGCATGAAAATACCCTTGACATTTCATTAGCGATGCGTCCCCCCAAAGTGCTTATCAGGATGAACGTGTTTCTGACTGTGAGCCTGTCTCTGTGTCCCCGCTCAGGAAGTGTATCCACAGCCTGATCAAGCTGTCCCTCCCGAGCGGCGTGTCGGAGGTGGAGGCCCGGGTGCTGGAGGAGGTGTGGGACTACTACGAGGAGGCCCTGTCCATCATCGCAGCCGCAGTGAGTCAGCACCAATCACACAGCGCCTTCCCCTGGCACCCGCCTCCTGCTCCCTCCAACAGACCGGCTCCCCGCTATATAATTAACCCCCTCTCCTCCACTCCATGGCCGCCTGCTGTTCTAGAAGCCTCTTTTTTTATCAATGGGCTTTCAGCAGCACTTCAATTAGCAGATGCTTCCATTCACCACCCCCTTCCTGCCAATTTGAATGTTAATGTGCTGTACAAGTCATCGTGCTGCCGGTGAGCCGCCGCTCTGAAAGAGGCATCAAATGATGGAGACATTACCCTGCTGAACAGGCAGAGACTATTTCCCCTTCTCAGTTGGAGTTATCACTGGAAAGCTTTGGAACTCTTTGGATCAAAGTGAAAGCCCGAGATTAAAGAAGTGTGTAGAAGGAATGAAACTTTAGAAATGTTAGAAACCTTCCAGTTTGTTTACGGTCTGTTTGAGACTCCAAAGGATTAGTAAAGGTTAACAAACAGGATTTGGGGAAAGTGACTCCCCACTTAAAAAAAAAAGCAGATTTCCTTCCATAACTTTGGCTTCAGCGAGTCGCCCAGGTGTCCTTTTGAACGTCTTCCCGCTCCTCTCCTCTGCAGCCGGACGACTTCCCGGAGATGGAGACGCTGTGGCTGCTGACGCGGGCCTGGAACACGGGGGTCCTGCTGTACAGCCTGGCCCAGTACCCCGAGGCCGAGAGGTGGTGCGGCCTCGCCATGAGCTTCATCCGCCACCTGGGGTCCCTGCAGGAGAGCTACGAGACAAAGGTACAGGACGGGGGGGGGAGGTGGGGGTGGGGTGGGTGTAGCTGTGGAGCATTATAGAGGAGGAATAGTCCTGCATGTTAGTAGGGGGGCAGCGGTCCATTTATCTGGATCAATCATCGGTTCATTGATCACCGATCCTAAAAGAAAACATTGATACACATCTCGAAACACGTCCTTATTTTGAAATTCAGAAAAAGTATTTTCACTCAAACAATGTGGGATACATGAAAAATGTTGAACTGATATTTAAGTTCCGTTTAGTTTGAGTTGTTAGTTGATATAAATGTAATTAATGTTGTTAAATGAGTATTTCATATTGTCTTATATTGATGGCAGGCCCCTGGATTTGTTTGAAATGGTGGCAGACTTTGTAACATCAGCAGATATCATGTAGTTTCCCTAAGAACCAATATATCTCATGGTGGTGATTTACACACCTACTGGTTATAAAGTGCAGAAACCTCACTGTGGACCTTTAAGAGCTCAACGGTTGTTTCTGGTGAACCCACAGATGTCTGGACTCTACACTGAAATCCTGGACCGGCTGGACCGAGCCAAGAAGAACCTCATCACGGAGGAATAACTGACCTGCTGTCAGCCCTGTGTTAACTGTGTCTGAACTTGATCAGTTACAGCAGCTCGTTCCAGCTAAATGTTATCAATGGTTCTGTTCAAATGTTCATCAGAGTTTCCTCAGTGTTTATGTAACTGTGGGGTCTTCCGACACACACCACATCCAGTCCAGTTGGTCTTCAGCCTGGGTCTTTCGTTCCCTCATGCTTCCTACCTTTTTCTACTGTCTTCCGTCAATAAAGACAAATCAAATGTGAATAATTGTTACACTTATTTTCAAATCCACGGGGGGGGGGGTTTAAAGTGCAATAACAAGCGGATCAATATCATAACTGAGTCACATATTTTATTTTCAAACAAATAAACTCTTGTCAAGTCCCAAAATAAAACCCAAACAAAAGTTGCAGGACTGTTCCCTCATGACTAGGACAAGGAAGACCATGAGGCCGAGTGTCCTGATAGGCTGTACCACCTGCAGTGACAGGAAGGAAACTACTGTACAATCAAAGGGTTCATGTTTGCAAGCACTTACTGCACAGATGTGCTATAACATAAACATCATCACCCAAAAGTACAAACAAGAACCCTGACCCCCCCCCCCCCACCCAAAAAATAAAAGCATATGTCATCATTTCTCTCATCAGAACAAAGACCCTCATCAATTATACACACACAGAGGCATTCAGGTTCGTTATATACCACATCCTCAATGGAGAGTTCAAATGAAATCAAGTTCTTTGGGCTTTGACATGGCTGACTGAGGTATGAATACCACGCACATTGTTAACAGTCAGCTGTATTTCAACTAAACACCAGAGGACCAATGCTAAACTTCTAATGATGTATTGATCAATGCTCCTGGTTTCTGTGATATTGTGTAGGTTTCTGCCTGCATCTCTTTCATTATTTTACAATATATATATATTTTAAATCTATACACCCAGACACGTTCCACAAGAAATCACATGTAGACAGGCCCTACTCGAGGGAATTGAATTCCCAACTGACTAGTTAAGTTTTCCAATAGGCATTTGAAGAGAAATACCAACAATACAGCACATTTGTATGGAAATTATATCTCAAGAGTAGCTCAAACTTTACTTACCTGACATTTGTGGTCTATAAAACATGTTTTTGTCCCAGTTTGATTCACACATGCATGAAGCACAGGTGAGGGGGATCTGCTGGGGGCTTATTTACATTGTACAGCTACCACACCCTTTGAAACAGTCTGCAAGCAGTTTATAAATGGCTCTGTTCCCTTCGGTTATTCCCTGAACTCTGGTTTTGACACAGGTAATGACAGCTGGTTTAGCAGTGGTGCCTGGCAGGGGGGCACACCTGTTCAGAAAATGCCTGCAGGTACAGGTGCTCTGTGGGTGGGAGAGAGCAGGGGACCCAGAGGTCTCGGTTACCACTTCCTGTTGGGTCTGGCTCTCTAAAAACAAGAAAAAAAAAAAACTTCTGTTGCACTCGTCAAGAAGCTGAGGAGGAAAAAGTTCACAGGATCGGGGGGCGTTCCACTTTTCTTCAGACTTACTCGCTCACATGCACACGTTAACAAACATCTGCATGGGGGGGGGGGGGGGGGGGGGGGGGGGGGGGGAGCAGTTTCAATCCTGGTGATGCAGCCGACTCAAAGGTTACCACGCCGACGGCCTTCAACAAGCTCACGAAGAGAGAGAAGACACCAAATACAGCCTGGTTTACGCCGTTAGGTTGCCTTTAGCTTAGCGACAGAACCACCATCAGCACTTCACACCTGACAGCTCTGAACCCTCCGCCCTAACGTGGCCTTTCAGTCGGGGGGGAAATGGTATCTGTACGTGAGAGATTCCTGACGCACTAAGAGCTCGACACAGTGGTTCAGCACCTGCCAACAAGGACTCATACGTGTATAGATAGGCTACACAAAGCATGTAGGTTTTTCTTTTTAATCAAACCCGACTTTAGTGTTATTTTTTGGTAAGGGGACAGGGGGACAATTCAAAAAACAGGTTATATTGACTCTTTAATCGTTAGGACATCCAATACAATTATTGTCTTGTTCTACCCGTTTTAAGGCCACCGTCATGGCGGCAGATAGGACAGTACCATGTGACCATTCAATCAGAAGAGAATCCTCTTGGAAGGCAGAGAGTGTAATCGGGCGGTCTGCTGCTCAACATGAGAAAGGAGGCGCCGGCTGGTCAAATTGTAATCCAATGGCCAAATTATTTCATTAAATAGGAAGGAAGGTTGAAATACGGGGGAGAAAAGGCGCCCACGCGGGTGAGACTTTCATCTATTGCAGAGGTGAGACTTTGTTTTAACTATTGCACTCAAGTCAGGCCTCCTGGCAGTTGGAGGACACAAAGAAAATGGAGAAAAGAGGAGGGTATTTCCTCTCTTTTCCTAAATTGTGTGCAGCCTCCCTCACAGACAACAGGTAGTCACAAAACAGAATTTGTATTCGATGTAAGGCAGTTTGGTGTTTTGCAGAGAGCCCAGTTACACTTCTCTACCCCCGTCCTTTACACAGAGCAGCTAAAAACCACAAGCAAAAAATCCCACAAAGAAAGAAAGAGAAAAAAAGAAAAATGAAATCTAACAGCCCTCCAAATTGACAATTCTAGTGAAGTGTAAAATGTGTAGTTTTTAATATGTAGTAAAATCTCAGTGGGATTTTATCATTTATCTTGTGATTTCATAATATAAATGTAGAGATTCACAACGCATTTCTTCCTCTTGATCTGCCTCGCGAGAAGTCTTTATCAGCCGCAGCGCAGACGGCTGGCAGGCGACCAATCAGCAAGCTGCTTCGTGATAAATAGATCACCAGTTTGTCGGCTCCACTAATTTCCTCAGTCATTATAAACAAGAGACGACTCCTTGAACAGTACCATCAGCAGGGCTCGATCTTATCCAGTCTTTTTAGAAAAAGAAAAAACAAACCTTTATTGGTCTTCACTTCTCGTCTTGCGTGTCTTTTTAAATGTGATTTGATGAACATTTACAAAGTGTTCCGACTCGGTATGATTTGTCTCTGGTTCCCTGCAACTTTTCTTTTTGAATCCCGACTCCTCTTTCCCCAGACTCCTGTAACATTCTGATCTTCAGTCAGTCCCAGTTCACAAAAGGATTTATTCCTTTTCCCTTTTGTTTTCATTTGACATATTCCTTTGGAATGGCATTTCCAGTCTTGAATGGATTTGTTGAGAAACTCATGCAGGGGTGTGCACAGTCACAGTAATGGTGATAAGACTTCTTTTTCATTTAGAGAGTAACATAATGATGACACTAAAACTTGATATGAAACATATCTGCAAAAAGGAAGTGAGGAGGGGGGGGGGGGCTATTTGGGCTTGGGTGGGGTCTCTTGGAGGCAGGAGGGGAGCTCTGCAGCGCCGCAGAGAGGAGGAGGAGGGGGCAGGGAGCTCAGAGCTTCTCTGAGGAGGGGATCCAGATGTAGGGCCCGGACTGCTCCTCGATGATTAGCTTGATTTTGTTGTAGATCTCCTCTAGTGAGTCACCCTGTACGATAGCTGGAGACACAAAAACACACACACACACACACACACACACACACACACACACACACACACACACACAGACAGACAAACACAGACAGACAAACACAGACACACACAAACAAACAATTAGAAGCTTTTCAGGCAAACATGGCTCTCAGAATAAAATAAAGAAAATGTTGACATATCTTATAGGAAAGGATTATCTTTACTCATAAACAATAATCAATAGGATCTGGACCATTAAGCTACAGTATTAATCAGGTTGTTGTTCGACAGAAAGAAAGTTAAACATATATTTATTTTTAAGTAGTTTTTCATGCAAAAAAGAAGTGGTATGTTTTTTTAGTTGATTTGGATGTTTCATATAGGACATTAAAAACCTGGAGGATCTGAAACGTTGATTGATTAATCAAGTAGTTGTTTGACAGACGTCTGCAATCTTTCTCACCAATTGTTTTTCAGTCATTTCTTTAGCCAAAGATCTGTCTCTAACTCTTCTACGGCTCGTCTTGTGTGATGGACAGACAACTGAACTGAACATGTTTGAGTCTTACATTTTAAATGTAGAATATCATTTACAGATAAAATATCATTAAAAAAAAAAATCGGTCCAAATCAGAAGTACAAATCTGAATGTGTGACCCAGAGAGGGGCAGTGAGACCGACCTGTGAAAAACTCTCCAAAGTCTTGCTCCAGCTTCACCGCCTTGTCAAAGACTTTATTGGCCTGCTCGTACGTCTGCCTCTTATTCATCTCCCTGAAAGGAGAAGAGCGGAGGTGAGCGACACACACACATTACATGTCACTTGTTAGACGCTTTTATCCAAAGCGACTTACATACTCAAGACTGTGGGCAATCCCCACAGGAGCAATTTGGGGTGAAGTGTCTTTCCCAGGGACACAACGACATGCTGACTGCAGTGGGGTTTGAACCTGTGACCCCCTGACACACACACCCACACCCACACCCACACCCACACCCACACCCACACCCCCACCCCCACACCAAAAAAGCTCAAACTTACATTAGGGCTTCAATGGATTTTGGTTTAATAAAGATGGCAATCGGATAAAGTTGTGCTTGCTGCAGTCGTTTGATGGCGTTCCCGGACACATCCAGGATGCAGTGCTTCCCCTGCTGGAAGGGAGGATCGGGGAAAATGTTAAAATCTTCTAGGATTGATTACTTTTGAATTTCTCAGAAACTTTCAACATTTGTAACAGTACATTTGACACTAAATAACACTTGTATTTGTTATAACATTTCAACAAAAATAATGAAACCACGTTCACTTGTAGATTAAGTGCCAATCATTTGTGATATCTAGGTTCTTTTGTTTTAAACAAAAAAAACACAGATTTGATGAAATAGTGAATATTTTCTAGATGAGTTACAAGCTTGGATCCTCCATGAATCCACTGTGCTCACCCGCTCAGCCACAGTCCGGACCGACAGTATGCTCGTCCCGTACAGGTTCTCGTTGAACTGGCCGGCCTCGATGAATTTATTATCCTGAATGTCTTTCTCCATTTGCTCCCGCGAGCCCACAAAGTGGTAGTCCTGTCCGTCCATCTCGTTCTCTCGCCTCGGACGAGTCGTATCTGCGGAGGGAGGAAGGAAGAGCGAGGTTATTTTCATCCCCGCTGTTATCGCTCAGTGGTTCTGTTTGGATACGGTTGTTGCTGTGGACTCACGAGGTACGCAGGAGCCAAACTTGTGGGGGAACTCAGAGATGAGGTCATCATTTACTCTGTCCTTCATCGGGCCCAGGATGATGACAGGCCTCGTGTAGTGGACTGCACAGAGAGGAATAAAGGAGGTGAGGGTGCATAAAGAAACAATCACTCGTACTTTTTAGTTACAACAGTAGAGAAGGGATTTACTCACTTTCCTGTCGAATGACCGGCTCGTAGGAGAGAATCGTGTCCTCCTGTCCCTCTGTAAAAAGAAAACAATCAAAAAGTTTACAACTAATTTTTAAAAAGGCACACAATCAAACTGGCATGGCTGATAAAACACCGGGAGGAATATTAATTTACAGTTGTCATTTCACAGGTAAAATGTTATTCATCCGTGTGGGCAGTGTGAAAGAAACCATGAGAAATGAAGGTGACTCACTCGAACTGCTTTCACTGTCACTTGTGTTGGATGTCAGGCATTCTGCGAAAGCACAAGAGTGTGAGTTGCAGATCATTTAATAAAAAAAAAAAATTAGATTCAAACAGTAGAGCCACAGTGAAATTACAACTTATTCTCTTATCGGTGAAAACATTTGTTCACCTGACTCAACAGCATTATGCAACAAGAAAAAAAAAAAGCAACTTGCTTCTCGACATGTAGGCCATTAAAAAGGGGGGGGGAATAAAGAAAGCAGAAGTCTTGCTTGGTGCGGAAGCCATGCTCTCGTAATATTAGGGAAGTGGTTTTAGGTGCAAGCAATAGGAAATTAAGTGTTTCCTGTGACAGTATCCCAAATGACCAACAATCCCCTGGCCAACGCTTCCTATTGCGAGATCTGTGCCGGATCTCATTTCAGGAAAAAGACAAAGAAAACATCGAGGCGTTCGGCCGTCCACAGGAGGGAGGCAGGCTGACTCGGGGGAGCGGGCGAGGGGGAAAACGTGTTTCCAACACGGAGAGAAACATTGACAGTTACACTCAGCTCCGTGTGACCTTATCTGACAAAACTCTGCTAACAAATTATTATAAAGTCCCCATGAGACATCCAGAATAAGTGTAACGCTCACTCAGCCTCCCTTGTGAATGCATCTTTTTGTGAAGTAGTGTTTTGTGTGTGTGTGTGTGTGTGTGTGTGTGTGTGTGTGTGTGTCTCGGCTAGATGTGTGTGTGTGGTTTAGCATTCCCAGCTGGGTCTGCAGTGACAAAGCATTTTTTTCTCTGGGCTCAGGGGACAGCTGCTTGACACAGTACAACCACACACTTACTCAAACTCTTTGATCCATAAAAGTCATCGCTTAACCCTGGGAAGTCCTAGGTGTCCCGACAGGTGAGAGCAGAAACCAAGAGAAGAGAGCAGACAGGAAGAAGAAGAGGTTAGTGAGAGTCGGGGCGGAGAGGAAGAGGAGTGCTGCTCGCCAGGCCCGCTGACACACGCCGCTGTACTCATTACGCCTGAGCCCCACTTTGTTCATAGTAAGCCACGGCCTTTCAATTACACAGGCCCAATCCCATTAAAGTGGGATTTTGACCTGTTAAGTGTTAAAGCTTCCGTCCAGTTAATGAGATTCCTCTTGTTGTGGGTCAGTGACTGACTGCAGGACTGATCAGGACTTATACAAGGAGCAGCATGGCCGTGTTGGGAGGGCCTGTGTGTTAACGCAGCCACGCACACACTCACACACACCCGGCTGGCAGCACACACTCCTCTGGAGCCCGTAGACAGATGCAGACACACCGGAGAGACCCCCCCTCCCCCCACACAGCTCGATGTGTGTGTGTGTGGGGCATCTCTCCGGGACAGTGAGAAAAAGGGATGAGAGTGGTGCCGTCACACAAACCATCCCTTGGAGGTGAGCGGAAAGATGAGAGTTGAGAGACAGAACTGAAGCATGAAGGGGATAGGACGAGAAAAAAAAAAAAGCCACAACACCACCCCGCCCCCCCCTCCATCACACAGCGGGGGTACTCACGTTCGGACTCCACCAACTCCTGCACAATATTCTCCTTGCTCTTGTAAAACGGGAACTTGCGTGTCAGGTTGAAGCTTTTTTTGCGCTTTACTTTGACTGGCTGCTTGTCGATGTGTGGGTCAGAGAGGGGGAGGAGGGAGGGGGGGCGACGAGAGGGTGAAAACAAAAACAGAATGGGTTTCATTGAGGGTACTCGACACCCATGCAAAAAAAAAAAAAAAAAAAAACACAAATGAAATGCAAAACAAACAATACACATCAAATAATGAGATATGAGAAGCAGGTAATGGGTGGAAATGAATGGCATATCAATGTGAAGTAAACAGGCTGCTGTTTACCCACTTAAAACATTTTCATTAGGCTGGATCTGTGTGCATTATAGATGATACAGACACAACAGTACAGCTGATTTACACTCCTGCAAATAACATCTGACAGGTCCGCCTCTGATAGACATTTAGGGGGAGCCCATTTCTTAATATCAAGGAGCCGCCGAGGTTACGGGGAGCTCTCCTCTCCTCTCCACGGAGCTTCTGTAATCTATACAGTAATACGAGCTCTTTTTTGTGCTCGCTCCACAGAGCAGGTGCTGGTCTCTCTCCCACACACA
This sequence comes from Trematomus bernacchii, assembly GCF_902827165.1. Classification (NCBI taxonomy): domain Eukaryota; kingdom Metazoa; phylum Chordata; class Actinopteri; order Perciformes; family Nototheniidae; genus Trematomus; species Trematomus bernacchii. Next base: position 2,723,420 of record NW_022987409.1, read on the forward strand.
GGGGGAGGCAGGCCGTCTCCCTGGTAGCCCAGCAGCAGCTCTGGAGCCTCGCTGCGGCGGGGCGGGGGGGGCAGCTGCCCCTCTACACTTACCCTGTTGGAATCAATCATGCCTGTCCTGGCGTGGAACTTGACCGTTTTTAACCTGGCCCGCTCCTTCTTCTCAACTCTGGGGAGGAAATACAAAATAAGATAACATTTGTTTTCGTCATAGCATGCACATAAGGTGAAAATAAAAAAGGATGCCGACAGTGACGGATACAAAATCTCTAGACTATCTTTCAAATTAACATAAGGAAGGGCCACATTTAAAAGTAAGATATTATTTACATACATTTTTGCAAGGAATCGCATGTTAAATTAAATGAACAGTGTGAATTAAATTAATAAAAGTTATTAGTAGGGATGCTCCGATCAGGGTTTTTGGGGCTGATCGCCGAAATCAGAATCGGCCGATACCGATCGCCGATCCGATCATAGGATGGGTGCGGGGGCTATGGGGATCTTCCATCCAAGTGTTGTATTGTGAATTGTGTAGCAGAGTTTCCGTTAGCCGGTAATTACCGGACTATGACCGGTAATATATGCTGATGTTTAGAAACTCAGTTAATGGGGCTCATTTTTAGATTGCTTCAGTTTATAAATCGTAACGGATCGAAAAGTTCAGATTAATTTTTCAATACATGATGCGCTTCCACAAACAACAAACAACATAATTATTACATTCAAATGAAGTACATTATTCAAGTTTACATTAACGTTGGATAATAACACGGGAGAAATGAAGGGAGCCTCTCTCCTGACAGCCCGTCAGTATCGTCTCATGCAGCTCACTGATCCAGTAATGAGTGACCCGACAGTGAAGAATAAACATATTTATAACTAGTTTAGGTTGTTCCAGAGGTAGATAAAATAACTAAGTGTGTTAGCACCTTGGGATTGCTGTTAGCAATGAAAGGTGCTTTATAAATTGAATGTATTATTATTATTATTATTAGGTCTAACTCTTAGTGTGTGTTTTGCCCACCGGTCTGTCACAGCGGGCGGAGCTGTGATCCGGTAGAGCTGCGTGTCTCCGTCAGCAGCAGCTGATCCTGAACTCTCTCTCTCTCTTTCTGCTTCACACACGTTGCATACCGCTATTTTATTGTCTTTTTCGGACACCTTAAAAAAACTGCCAGACTGGTGATGCCATTTTGGCGAGCTTCTTTTGCAGCGCACAGAGAAAAGTCTCATGTATTTTGCGTCATCTGATCGGCATTTATAGAGAGCACCGATCACACTATTAAGAGTGAATATCGGCCGATAACGATCGGCGGCGGATCGATCGGAGCATCCCTAGTTATTAGTTCAGTTATCAAAAGAGAAACTATGGATGTGAGTTATTAGTTAATATAATAATAATAATAATAATAATAATAATAATAATAATAATAATAAATTTCATTTATATAGCACACTTTAAAAACAACGTCACCTCAAGGTGCTTCACAATGCTATGAGGAGAAAATAATAATAATAAAAAGTTATCTAAGGAGCATATTGAATAAAATATATTAATATAAAAAAGGTTAAGAGCATAAAAGGTTAGAATAAAATAAAAGTTGAGTTTTTATAGTGTAATAGCAAGAAATGACTTCCTGTATCTGTCCTTGTGACAGGTGGGCGGGGCTATCGATGATGGATAACAGTTTGTTAAATGAAATGGGAACACAAGTTAAAGGCTGGGGATGAACGGTAGTAGCCACATTAGCTTTGTGTTTCGTTAGCAGAGGATGCGTACCTTTTCTTGCTGGGGATGACCCCGATCTGCTCGCTCTCTCCATGCGGGGTGACGAGCCTCGCCTGCCACCACTCGTCATCAGAGGCGTTTATGACGTGCAGGATGTCTCCGTAAGAGAAGCTCAGGCCTTGGCTGGGCAGGCAGCTGTCCCTCGTTCGATCATAGTCAAACAAAGCTCTGAGAAAACACAAGGCTTTGGTTACACTCCTTCCTTCCTTTTATCTTGAGTTTGTGTGCTGTGATCCCACTTCACTAAGATTGAATTACCCACACATGGTACAAAATGGCAGCGATGAATTTCATGCATTATATTTGTGGTTTATTTTTCTTTTACAGTGGAAACTGTAATTGTTTTCTGGTTGCATTGATAAAACTGTAAAAAAAAATCAAAAAGCTTGGGAAAGGTTCACTCCTATACAAATGCTGTTTAAATAAATTGCCCTTACAGTGTTCATTTTGGGTCTTTTCATTCATTACAGCACATGTAAAAAACCATTGACAGCTTCAGGTTAATTTACAGTCCTGTTTAAAATGAGGAAATGCATTGAAACCACTGCCAAGGCTTGGTTTTGTTTAACGCTTTATTCTAAATATAGTTTGAAAAAATACAGTTAATTTTTACAGAACTGTACTGTATTTAAATCGTACACAGTACAGTCATTTATTGGGAAGAGTAATTCATTATTTAAAAGAAAAAGCTGTACTATATTAGAAAATTAACATTAACTGGCAGGCTGTGAATTTCATTACTAATTAAAATGGTAATCTGCAAAGGAAATAAAGGAAAATCAGTTATAATCAACCACTTAGAAATACTATAAGAGATTTCTATTTCACTTTGTTTGCATGTGGTTTGTGAGCCGAACATTATGAACAGTATGTGGAACATGGATGACAATGATAAACCTGTTGAAAGTCATCTAGTGTCTTTGTAATCAAACAAACATAAAGGTGAAAAGTAAAGTCAAATCCAACTTCTGACAACACACGTATTCATTCATTCATTCATGTATTTCCTCTGAAAATGTCTACCTGTTGTTGCCACATACTTTCCACTGAAGACAACCACTGTTTATTGTCTGCCAGAGTGCGTCACAATCTCGTCCGACAGGTAAACCCACATTTCATTTCTTAAAAAGGTATTAATACCGGCTCTACTGGTATTAACTTTACTTGACCTACAAGCTTTTATATACAGGTTATATTGCCAGGGATCAGTGGGGCAGATAAGTAGTGGCCAAAATAAATTATTTCCCAATGGTTAAAGATTTTTCCGAAGCTGCCAACTGGCAGTAAGTTAACAGTGTGGCTGAAACTGTCATGATGCAATCCAGAGGAAGATTATCAGATGGAGCGCCTATCAAGGAAACGAGTGCACTTTCTAACACAGGTTGATAAGTCATATTCAAATTCCTAGTCTTAACCACTCCATAGCACCGTGACACACTAACGGAGAGAGTGGGAGCACATGTGACACTGTTTTTTTTCTTTCAAAAACACTTCAAAAAGGCTCAGCTCCTCCACATTCCTGAGGCGGGGCTGCGAGGACATGGCGGCTCCTGCATCAGCCGGCTAGCTAGACAGCTTTCCCAACATAACTGAGAGCTGAGTCACCGCACAGGAGCAGGCGAGGCTCTACATGCCTCACAGGAGTCTATAGGAGACACTCCTCTCTGTAGTGGGCGTCCAACCAGATAACACCTATACACTTTTGATGTATCCCAGTGAGGTCCAATGCTGTTAAACCTAATCAATCTAGTGATGGAGCTATTCGGTTTAGGTTAAGTGAAGCGCTTTAGTGGAGATACGGTGGAGCACTTGGACGTTACATCACCCAGCGCTCTCACCTTGACCCTGGGAGGCTGCTTTTATGGGAGGAGGAGGATGCCACCTGGTTCAATTCCTAAACGAGCATCCATACAGTTTGGCCCAAAGTGTCATATCTCGGGTCACTTTGACAAGCCCCCGCTGTCAATCACCATTACACAGAGGAGAGTCGGTTTCCTGTGGCATGAAAACAACAACAGGGGATGCCCGTCCGTCGACTATATGATAGTGATGAATTGTTTCAACTTCGTGCCCTAAATAAAATCTTATCCTGTAAAAAGCTCAGTGTGGAGTTTCATGTATCATCCCTGACAGAGTGGCTGCTTTTTGAAACACGTGCTTCTTCAGCTGTGTTCTCCCCCACAGAGCACAGGTTGATTACATAACAGTTACTATTTTGAATACAGATCTTAAAAGATTATGTTGTGAGTGCAAGCATGACTGTGTGTGTGTGTGTGTGTGTGTGTGTGTGTGTGTGTGTGTGTGTGTGTTTTCTCCAGCCTTACCTGACATAGAGGGAGCGTTTCTCACTGGTGCGCAGGGATCCTGACCCTGAGCTCATGCTGCTGTTCATCATCTGCTCCCTCAGGTCGTGGATCTTGGACTCAAAGCGACTGTACTCTGCGTTGAAGAAACGGACAAAACAAACTGTTTCAAAAATAGGTCCTCGAGCATATACGTACGCAGGCATTGGAAGAAATGTCATTTTATAAATCATCCTGGCCAAAGCTATTGTTATTCATGTTACTAGCCCTTTAATCACCAAGGCAGGCTATGCAACACATATTGTATTGCATTACAGATATGACAGATACTTTTTGGTAAGAAAAAACAAACAATTAAAACTATTTTAAAATTACATACATACTAATTTGGCTCCACAGCTTTTTTCACTCGTCACTCATGTGAGCATTTTGAAAATGATAGTGTTTTTGTTGCGATAATATCCAAAAAAACGGCAACACCTCAGTCCTTGACGACCCCCTTGGACTTTAAACTAGCTAAACTAAAGGTTGTGGTGGTATTTACAGTGTTCAGACCTAAATTGTGCTCTCTTGTTCTAGATCTGTGAGTCTCAGTTGCTCTGCAGTGAATCGAGGAAAGGTTCAGCGAATCCTTAGGCTGATTAATGACCCCGGGAACAGATGGTTTATCACAGATCTGCCTTACACATCCAGTAATGTCTCATGTCAGGTAATTAATTACACAGATTAATTAAGTTCAACATGGGCTCTTTAGTGTGGTTAAAAAAAGGAAAGGCCTCCAACAATTTCAAATGCATGACCATTTGTCATAGGTGCGTAAATCCAGTTGCCGCTCGGGAGCAGGGGGATGATGAATGAATCCACCTGGACCTCCTCATTAACAACCCTCTCATTAGCCGCTGAGCGCTCTGAGCCTAGCTGGAACAAGCCAGGCCACCTCAGCACACAGCGCACCGCTAGATAAACAGACCGGCAGATGCAGCTAGAAAAACAAGTAGGCCGGGCGCTCATGTGATCACACAAAGGAGGCGTTGGGACCACAAAAAAAGCTGTATAGTGAGCAATCAACTTAAATAGATCAATAAAGATAAGTAAATCTGAATGTTTTGAGAAGTATATTTGTCAAAGCTGACAAAAGAACAGTAATCACAGTTAAAATGATGTGTTAATGATTCATGTTGCTGTCTAGTATAAGCTAGAATCCCATCATTAAAAGGCATATGATAACATATGCTATTTCTCTAATGACACAACATATCTATGTCTTCATCATAATTAGCCTATAAATAAAACCAGGGCAAGAGAAAACCGTCCACATTTATTCCACATATCTTATGCTGGTAAATTCCTACCTTACAGCTTAATCATCCATAGCTGGCAACACTTCCTGTAACGTGAACAACACAAGACCAAAGTCCAGATTCAGTCCAACAAGCCACCAAGAAGCTTTGAAAAACAAACATCCATGCCTTCAAAAAGGGGATTTAGCCCAAGTTAGTCCAAGCTCCCGGAAGAAATTTCTGGGCAGGTGCAAAAACAAGCTTCAGGTCGCTGAACTCTCACCCCCTGCTGATACCTAAAGGGGATCCAAAGCAAACACACATCGTGCCCCGGGCCCGGTGCCAGCCCTCCGCCCTGGTCTCTGCTCGAAGGGTTAACAATACAACAGGGTGACGCTGCAAGGTGAGGAAACCAGACACCGCCTGACTGCCTGTAACCAAGAGCAACGTCCTAGCACTCCTCGCACAGGGACAACAAACGCAGAAACAGCCATTCAGACTCGTCCACTTGGCTCTCAGGCAGCTGGGGAGAGGAGGGTTTTAGGGACAAAACAAAGAGTAACTAGAAGCATTCCTAATGCCCTACTTCACGATAACACCAACCTGAAGGGCTGCGCCGCAGAGACAGCACTACAGGTGGAGGAGCTGAATGCTGTGGTCACGTTCCCAACATCCAGATGATTCACCTTACACTGTGGACGTTTAGAGTGCTGCCTTAAGCCTCTGTTGGGAGTTAGGGTGGGAACCATAAGCTAAACCATAAACTGCTGCCCCACCTTGTTGTTAATGATATCAGCACACATCATCTGTGTACAGTAAATCACAATATCTGTGGAACAGAGCAGGAAGTTGAGCCACAATAAGTAATCGATAAGTGGTCAACTATTACAAAAATGGCTACTAACTATTGTATTGAGTATTTCTTTAAGACAAAAGTAAAAATGATCTGCTACCAGCTTCTGAAATCTGAAAATGAAATGGTTTCTTCACTTCACAATATTTTAGCTTTAGACAAAACAGATTTGAAGATGTCATCTTGGACTATGGGACTTCTTTATAGATCAATCTACAATCAATAAACAAGAACATAAATGGGCAATACAATATAAATCATTAGTGGCAGCGTTTGTAGGGAAACACACCATACTAAATGTATTTTAAATGACTTTCTTGATAAGGGTGCTTTCATTTTCAAATCATTTTGAGAGTCACATGATATGAAACACTATAGGGAATGTAAGGATACTCCCAGTGATTATAAAGAAAGCACAGTGATACTGGAGAAGGAGGATCACAACAGAGCCAGAGGAGGAAGACACCTTATACTGAAACCTAATCGACTATTTGTTCCTCAAACATGGAGGACATGGAGTAGTCGTGATGGAAATCTTTCCGGATTGTGAGGAAATCAGATGCTAGATAGCAACAAAACACAAATAGAAGTCACAACTGTAACGGAAACGTTTAGACCCAAGATCACAACGGATGCAAATTGAACTGATCAAACTGATTTCTGGCTAATGATCAGAGATTGATCTATGATTAAAATGCTCTAGTTGATGACGGGTGAAGCTGCATCCAGCCTGGGACCTTGGTGCAGGTCATTCTTCATCTCCTCCCTTTATTTCCTGTCATCTATTTACTGTGAGTTACCAAGTGAAAACATAAAAGCTTCATGCAATTTCAATTGACGCCGTCTCATTTTTCAATAAAACTGAATTCAAATAAAACTGAATTTTTAGCTATGCAATGAATATGTTCAACAAAAGGAAATGCCATCAATCCAAATCACAGCTCTCACTGTACCTGACATTTTCTTAACAAATGCCCGAACAAGACTGAAAAGATACATTTATTCTTCAAAACTCGCCATTTGTACATCATAAAACATGCCTGGCACTCAGATGTTAACCTCTTATTGTATCAAAAATGTACAAGGCTGTAATCTACAGCAGCTGCAAATATAAAGTCTAAAGTCTAAATGATCTGGTTACACTAATAACATAATCATCTGTACCTGGTTACAGACTGAGTCATAATTGCAATGTCTATTAATTCATTAATGACTAATCCAGTGATCAATCCAGATTCATTATTCATCCACCCTACTACCCACAAACACGATGCTGAAATGCTGGGTACCAATATTATAAACGTTAATGCTCTGTCTATTAAAACACTTAATACACAAGAGCTAGCTTATATTTTTAGGAGTGACCCACAGGAAGAAACGACAGCTAATAGAAACTGGGACTATTCTGTATCTCTCACTCCCACTGCGCGTCCTCATTAGGCGTACCGCTTTTTATTTTGGGGGACGGTCGCTTCTCTTTTGATCCAGTTATGCAACACAGCAGGCATGTACTTGTAATGTGAGAGTGTGTTATGTTCTCAGGGATAGTCCAGCCAGGGCAGACACACACGCCCTCCCCAATAATAAACCTCAGCATGAGGAACATGTAGACCCTGGCTTAGCTATTTCTACAAACGTCTGAAATGCAGACCGGTATGAGTAAAATATAAATAGAATCCTAACAAAAAACATTCACCAAAATCTAATTAAGAACACTGCTTTCACTTTCATGCTGTGTTATATTTCTGCCAATTAACACATCATTGCATCAAAAGCAAGACTCAAAATAAGTTTCTTCTTCACTTCAATTCAGTGCATTTCCTCTTTCCTCATCTGCTCTCTATGGCATATAACTCTTGTACTCAAAGCCACAAAATTTCGGAAAGTTGTCACAGCACACGTTTTGAATGACAATATGGCAGCCAATCGTATTCAATCAATTGTTGAAGCCAAATTCATGATCATGATCAATATATGACTAATTGTGCAGCCCTAGCTGAGAGGCCTTTGAGTTCAGCATTTCCTCCACAACCCTCCTCTCATTTCCTACATGCAGATTTTTGTGTAATTAAGCTCCTTGATAGTGGGGCAAGGCAGCGTGTGGATACACACCCCTCACTTCCATTCCTCCCAGCTGAATGTGAGTTAAAGACTTGGTGATGCTCCAGGAAGCCACTCGAGTCAGCGCGGCGTCCTGCTGCAGCCTGTGTGCTCCACCGGGGCTTCTTGTCGTCTTCAGAGCTGGCCTGCCATCAGAGGTCTGTGGATGCCCGGGCCCCGGCCCCTGAGAATACTTTCCAGGCATTTTGCCCTGCGTAAACCAGCATCCACCCTCCACTTCCTCCCCCTTACTCACTGTCCTTGTACATCTCACTGGGGGTTCCTCCTGCTCCAAACTCAAATGAACGACATGTCACACACCGCTTTAGGACGGCAGCAGATATACTGGCGACAGATCTCAGGTCACCAGTGGCTTGGCAGGAAGTCAATCATTTGCCAGTTGGAGTAGTTAGGCATTGTACACAAACAGATAAGAGTCCTTCACTGGGTTACAAAGGGGGCGCAGAGCTGAAAGCTTGATTTGGTTTGGAAAACAAAGGTTCCCTTCAACTAACCACGCAAGATGCTGCCTGATTGGTCTGGCATGCGAGACAACATGAACTCACATGGACAAGAATGAAGCATTATATTCAGTATTTTGAGGCAGAAGAAAAAGCTACAAGGCCGTTCTGTCAGTTTTGATCTCAGTCTTTGTCTTTCTTTAACTTAGCCCCGCGCCATTTCACCGATCCTGTTCCACCTCAATCGTTATGACCTTGGAGAGTTATTGGACATTCAAGGCTTGTGTTTTATTGAAATAGAAAGTTATATGGAGTTTGAGCATGCCACAACTTATGCCTCTTCACATTCCTGTCATAGTCCAACCTGAGAACTCAGCCTTAGATCTAAAGCTCACAATATCCTTTCCATTGTTGTTATAGCATAACCCAGCATGCTCGAGTACACTACACACACGCAATGAATTACAAAAACACTGAGAAGAATTCAGCAGCAAAACAAATCTGTAATGTACAGCAAATCTCTAGTACTATTACAAAGAATGAATAGTGCCAGTGTAAAATAATCTCTTTAAGTAACAAACAACCCTGAGGCTAGCAAACACACACATTCTGCTTTAGTCAGCATACAAATAGACTTGTGGTTAGAGAGTCCAAAGTGTTGTGAATCATACAAATGTAATGTCAAAGTGAAGAGGTGAGGTCACAGGTTAACACCACCACCACCACCAAGCTGACAAACACCTGTTTGAACACACCTCTGAGTCCCCACCTATAGCTTTAGGTTTCATAAGAACTGTAGAGCAACTGTTCAATGTACCCAAATAAATCCTGCTGCATGTAAATCACAGCATTAAGCGACTACAACTAGCCTCAAATACGAAATTAAATAGAGAAATAACGAAAAACAAGTCATAAAACCAGACAAATGCTGATTCCAGGTAATGTCAGCCGTAGAAGTGGTTGTGTTGGGTACAGTAGGGGTGAGGCTATCAAATGTCCTTCAAGCTTCAGGTATTCATTTCAAGACTTTGAATACACAACGCAGACATAAAGGGAGTAACTTGTTACACTGACAACAGGAGTAAAACTACAGGCTACAGATAGGAAGAGCGACACTTCCTCGGTACAGTAGCAGTCAAAATAGACCCGTTACCTCACTCGGTTTGTTCCTGTTTCAGTAATCCAACATCCACCGTGGTGTTTTCCCCTCTTTCCACCTTAATGTAATGAAACTGTGACTATTATTTCGCCGGTTTCTTCATCCAGTCATTGGGGACTTCATGCGGCTTCTGCTCTGCTGTTGTAGTCGAGCCCATCCCCCATTCACAGGCTGGTAGACAGATACAAGTGGGAAGTTTTTCCGTGTTCCAGCTTTTAGTTTGAACTCCTATTTTACTGTCCTTTGGTGTCGTTAGCTCGTACTTCCCGCTTAGTGTCCGCTTTCCATCGCTGTCCCGGGTTGTGTCCACCAGCAGCGGGGAGTTTGAACAGAAGGACAACAGCGGCTCGTTTGCCCGCCTTGCTGTGGATCAACTCAGCCTGCTGCTAACACTAGAGCCGCCCCTGAACCTGAATACTTCCTGCAGCTTTCAGGAGCGCTGCCCTCATTTGATCACGCTGTATCCACCGCCAAATCAGGTGTTTCTTTGCTACGTTAAAGGGGTATAACTGTGGTTTGAATGCTGCTTTTTATTAAAGGCGGGGGACTTTTGAGTGACAGATTAAAGAAATGGGTTCTCTTAAAGCAGCAGAAGCCGAGATATCTTGAATTGTTTTCAGCTTCAAAAACACTGGATCCTACATTTCCCACAATGCAACTTGACAGCGCCTTTCCTCTGAAATTCACCGCCTAGTAAATTCCATAGGTAAACGCTATAGGCAGTGTTTGTAAAGGTAAATAAAAAAAGAAGGCAACAAAAACCCAAACATTATTTGAAACTTACAAAAGTATTGACTAATATATTATTTTGTTCTTTGTTGAATGTAAAATGCTTCTTGCACAATCCCTGATGCTCAAAATATATATTTTTTTATATTATGTATTTATTTCAACAAGGACCATGCATACAAATACATTAATCTCAGAAAAGAGAAGATATTAATTATGCCAGATTATAGCTAATAGCTAATTTCCATCTGCAGTCCTCACTCAGGCAGAAAAATGTTTATCATAACTGAATTACCCTACACTTTGTTCCCAATTTTTTTTTTTTTTTAAATGTGTTTATATGATACTGTTTTTCTTTTAATTTGACTAACAACTAACTTGGAAAAAATGCCTGTCCTTTAAAGCAATAGTTACAGATTTGGGTTAATGTCTTTTTCTTTCTTTCTGTATGAGAGCAGATTTATGTCACTCTTTGGTAAAAAAAAAAGCACCCATATGTAGTAGGATAGCCTAGCAAACACAAACACTGGAAACAAGGAGTAAGAGCAAGCGCAGCTCTTTTCAAAGATACAACAAATATTTCCCTATTAGCACCTCTACATTTAACACATAATATCCACACAACATCTGAAGTGTATAAATCCTCATGTCTGGTTTTACAGGGGATTGTGTGAAATAGATATTCATGTGAGATATGAGACGGCCCTCACCTTCAGGCCTGAACTGAGCTATGATGGTGACAGTCTGTCCAGCTCTCTTCAGCGCTGCGGCCGCCTGCTCATGTGTGGCATTCCTTAGGTTCACTCCATTCACCTACAACAAACAGACAAGAAATCTTTTAGCAAAACAATCCAGTGTAGATCCTAGAGGTGTGCCGCTTGTGTTATTGTGGAGATCTGTAGAGAAAACTGGTCGAGCTCATGGATGATTGATAAGAGAAGAGGTCTAACTGGATGGAGCAGAGCTTATCAAGCTAGATGTTTGAAATTTCAGCCTGTGGTCATTTTGAGTGATATTGTTGAATGTGACATACATTTACATTTTACTGAAAGATAAGATTGCTTAATTTGTTTTGATAACCTTTGCTATCACACACAATCAATGTTGCATTAAAGACATGTATTCAAGCCTAGATTGATTCGTTTTTTTAAAGAATGTGTGGCGATGTATTTTCAGACTACAAGCAGCTATGTTTAGAGCAACACTGTGTGAAAAGGTTAAGAGCTATGATCACATGATGTTATTTATTGGTTACTTCAATTCAATGATTCACTAAATGTTCTTGACATGCAGAGCACAGGTAAGCTCCCTCTGAGTTTTTATGAATGTTATGTTTTGCTCAAGGACATTTCAGCAGGCCAGCTGTTTGCTGGCTTTCTAAACACTAGGCCAAATTAATTTAATATCATTATTCAGGCAACAGGATTTGGCTGAACTGCTTCAAATATGTAACAGTTGTTGATGTGGACAAACAAAGCTTGCTGTTGAGATACTGACCGAGAGAATCCGGTCGCCCCTCCTCAGCTCGCCGCTCAGGTCAGCCGGCCCTCCAGCCAGGATGAAGGACACAAAGATGCCTTCACCATCCTCGCCGCCAACGATGTTGAAGCCTAGCCCTGTGGAGCCTTTGTGCAGCAACACCTTCCTCGCATCCCTGCCAGACAGAGGGACAGGGTCAGGGTGAAGGGCAGCACCCAGAGCAATGAAGAAATGAGCAGTGGGAGATAAAACGATATATATATGTATGAGCAAAACAGAAACCGCAAAAGCATAAAATTACAGATACACAGAGGCTGTTCCAAACAACAGCCATCTTCTATTGTCTGTGATGCTCTGTATATTTGGAAGTCAGTGCTTCCAATATAACATTTAAATAATTAATCAGTAGCAGTACCACTCACACAATTATGAATCCATTAAATAGTCATATAACAATCGTATCACCAATAAGATGATGTGGATTACACTGATAACAGTTCTGCAATAGATACAATGATGCAATAAAACAAGCAGCAACACATTGGCTCCAAATGCACATTACCCGCTGGCTGTATAGAACTTTCTGTTTTGCATGTAGATCTCATGGAAATGTACACATGTGTACACTTTTAAACAGTCACTCGTAATAACGTACCAAACACAATGAGCCCCCTCCTGCTCAACAGGCCCCTCTGCTTTAGCCACAATGACTGATCCTCCAGGAGACTGCCTCAGTTTAAAGATGCTAGAGAGGCCCAACCGTTGCTATGGTCCAGCAAAAGCCCTCTGAGGACACACTCCGCACCAAAGCAAACACACACACTCTAGGAAGCCCATCGTTGGCCTCTCACATACAGTACAAATACACACACACGTATACTTTATATACCAAAATGCACACATAAACATACATGCACGTACAAAGGTATATGCACACACAGAGTCGCACAGTGTTTCCACTCTCAACAGAAAACACTGCATGGTTCCCATTAGTGGTCTTCTCTCGCAGTACTCAGCCTGCGGTCTGCAGGAACAATTCCTACTCAATCCCTAATGGCTGCGCTCTGACTCGCTGTTAAGACCTTTTTCCCATCGATGGCAGCCGAGGCAGCATTCCAGACTCTCTGAATCAGACCCTTGAATGACTGGAAAGAACGTTGATTACCCCACTAATAGTAATTAAGATTATCGGAAAGTTGTGCCCACTTCAGGAAGTTTAACCAGACTGTTTAAGTGTATTTATTTGTCATTTCCTGAAGATGCAGATGGTATTTTGTACAACCAATGAATAAGATCTATCTTGGTCTGCATGATTTCTAAATGTAGTGTTTCACAAGGCAGAGTCAGGGAAATATTCAATCAGATTTGACTCACACATCTTAAACATGCCTGCTTTTTCTAAAGCCTTTTAGATCTTTTTGTACCTGAGATGAAAAGCTGAAAAAAGAAACCTGTCAAGTATCAAATGCCTTTAAATGTGCTAAAACAACTGCCTTTCCTTCAAAAAAGTCTGAAAATAACCACGCTCCCCATCCACAGCTTTTCATCCCATCTCGATGAGGCACACAGATCTCCATGGTTACCTTATGATCCGGAAACGGTGCTTGCTTCTGAAAGAGCATTTCCTAACAGTGCGTTGGGGCAGGCTCCTCACCAGCGACATGGAGGATGAGATGTTGACTGTGAACATGGTGGCTATGGCACATCGCTCTTACTCCTGGCCCCCTCTGCCTGTCTGACCCTCCACTGAGAGAGGGGCTCCAGTTTTAGAAGCTCTTGTGTTCGGGGCCTCGTGTTCCCTATCTTGTGTGCTGTGATGGGAAGCAGCTCCTCTTTGGGCTGTCACAAACGCTCTCCCCCCACCTAACACTTAACCCTAACGCTCCCACAAAAATGATCTTTGTTCAATTTTCTTCAAGAAGAGGCCAAACCCTCCCTCCCTCACATCTGGAATAACCAGGACTGCATAACAACAAGAGCATTGGATGTGTGGAACTGGAGGTTATCCAGGTTTGATCTCCTTTCACACTATAATGTCCCCTCCCAAATCCTCCAATACAGTACACCAGCATTCCAGTCTGTCAGCCTCGGCCCTCTGGAGAATAGGCAGAAAGATTCCCAGAAGCGCTCAGCTAATTTGTCAGAGTGTAAACAAACTGAGGGAAATATTGTGCAGACTGCTGTGGAATATTTTAAAAGCGTTAGGCCAGCAACCTCCTTTATTTTTTACAGTTGGTGCAGCATGCATGAGTGTGTGTTTCTGCATGTACAGTCAGTCCATAGGATGTGAATCGCCTGGCTAATCTCATGCAAAATGGGAGTGAATTCCTACAGTTTTAATGTCCTCGCTCCCTATCACAAGACCTGCGTCCCCCTCCCTTCCCCCTTTGCCTTTTCATCCTTGCCAGGAATGTAAACAGTTACTGAGCGGTAAAAGCCCTTTCTCTATGCCCAGCCATTTCTCCTGCGACTCTTTTCTCTAATTCAAAATCTACTCCCCCTCCCACCGCTATATTTTCCCTGTCTGCTTCAGGGTTTTGGCCGAGGCGGTTGCAGCTCAATCCTAAAGCTGTGAATGGAGATCTGGGCTGCGGGGTTCAGGGGGTCACGCTGCCCGGGACTCAGCACAGTAATTGGCTCTGCTTGGCTGATTAATGGTGGACACTGCAGATGGACGCCATTTTCCACAGACAGACACTACCTCTCGCTGCACTTTATCTCTCCCTTTCCCCCACAAATGGATTACATCAGCTTATGTATAGAGGCGTATACTGTTAAAATTTAAATACTGCTTTGTCACTGTCTTCCTTTTCACTGCTGAAATTTCCCCCATAGATTTTTGGTCACTGCCTCTTCGTCATGGCCGGCTATTTTCTTCTCCTTTGACGGGGAAAAATGTATTCACTGCTAAGGTGATAGACAGTCAAAGATATTTCATGCCTCTCACTGTGACTAAGAATAAAACTGGAGGGATGAATGATTAACACCCAAGACGAGTACTCGGCTGAATCCCGCTGTGATTTCTTTTATTTCAAACTCCCCTTTTTTGCTTTTGCAGCTTTTAAGAAGCTCTCAGCATTTCTAATTATTGATGCTTGAATTCTTGTGCAGATCAGTCAAAGGTCTTGTGTTTTTGCATGAGACACACATAGTTACTGATTAGCTCACCTGCTGCTGCAGTCCACAGGCTTCTGCATTTACGTAAGCTGTGCATGAACAAAGCAGCCTTACTAGAAGCATTGTTGTGTGTACGCAAGGCTGTGATGGTGCACACTGTCACCACGGCACACAGTATGTTTACACTACGCATGCATATTTAAACAGAGGTTTTATCTTGTATAAAGTCCACTGTGAACAGAGACAAGGATGTACAGTACTGACTTATCTCCAGAAGAAAGGGGCAATATCAGATGGAGAAGGGGGAGGATGTGTCTGCGATGACACCACTGAGGGGGATGTGCAGATGGGCAGAGGGCCGATACAAGCTCTGACTCATTCCTCACAACCAGCCTGCTCCACTTCTGCGGAAGCCTGTGCTTACTACAGCTTCCATCGAAAATAACCCCTACTGGCTGGAGCCAATGGGGAAGCTGCAGGGGCGGGCGGGAGGGAGGAGTCTGCTATTTGTCTGTCTGATTTGATTGTGATCAAGCTGATTGCTAGCCATGATGTCCTTCGGGACACTTTTTTCTGATTATGCAGCGGACATAAGACACAAACCCACTAAGACAAACAGGTGAATACATGGCCACAGTATGTGAGCCGCTCTCATTGCAGGAAGAATACCAGCATGTATGTGTCAGTGTCATAATTGTGGGTTCAATTAGAGCTAAGGATGCGGCGTTGCCGATATTAAAATAGATGGATCAGGTGTTAATTTGATTCTTGATTTGATTCAGTTTATATTTTATTTACTGCATTTTTAAGGTTTACATTCGAATTACAATTCTTGTTAATCTTTTTATTTTGAGATTGTTTACCAAGTTGCTGGTGTTCCATTTATCATTTTTAATAATATATACCAAGTTCGAGTCCCACTGCAGTCAGCATGTCGTTGTGTCCCTGGGCAAAACACTTCACCCCAAATTGCTCCTGTGGGGATTGTCCACAGTACTGAATGTATGTACTGTAAGTCGCTTTGGATAAAAGCGTCTAACAAGTGACATGTAATAATGTAATAATATATAGGAAGTACATTTATATCCATGTAATTATGTGTCAATTTTGTTTTACAAAGATAGGAAAGCAATGCCAAAAAGCCAAGCCTGATGTCGTGTTACATATCAAGTATTTCAGTTATTTACACAGTGAAGCATGCAGCTTATGAATTAAACACTGTGATCGGCCAGGTCTTGAGCAATACAAGACACACAGGTATTGATCCAGACTAAAAAAGTCGGATCAGAATACCCTACTCAGATTGTGTGTATCTGCGTGTGGGCTCGCATGTGTCACTCAGCACATCGTGAGCAAATGTCTCGGTGTACACAGTATGTGTGTGATCGTCGCTGGCAGCACTGGTGATGAGACGGGTAAGAACTGAGTGCATGGCCTGGTTTTCCCAGTGTGCAGATGAATCATGACAGCTGCAGGACAGTCTGCTGCTACTGGTCCGCTGGCTCGCACCGGATCAGGCTCTTACTCCCCCATTAAATGTATGGTAACAGCACGGCTCTGTGTTTATATTTACATTCATAGAGCAGCAGGCAAAACATTCCAACGCTGCAAAGAAGAATATTTATGTTGGGTGGCCCCGGTCAGCCCTCCCATCCTCCTGTACTGCCCTTTCTTATACAGAACAACAACCTGACTTGAGCTACAACCACACCAACATCTCTCTTTCTCTCACACACACACACTCACACAGGAAAACACACATTGGCCATATGCATGGCATTTATGGCACACAATATAAGCTACATTCAACACAAACACATAACATAGAAAGCAATGGTTCACACACTGAAACACCAGAGCATTCATCCATGAGGTGAAGCAGGGTAGGAAAGACGGTGAATACAAAGGAAAACAAATAAATGAAACTAAAGCGAGGCCTTTTGCACATTTGGTTATTCCAAACACATTGCCATAAGTATCACGTATATTATTGTCCTCATGAAAGTAGCTTGGCCCGAGATGGAGGCTTGGTTTTGTCGAAGCCTCCCGACAGATGGAATCGAGCAGCTTGTGGGAGCGTGAAGCCCTTTCAGCTGCACTCCTGTGGAGATGTGTTTGTGAGGAGCAGGTACAGCTCCATTTTAAACAGGGCCGTAATGGTTTAGAATCATAAATGTGAGCAGATTAGTAGGAAAATGTATGGACAAATAATGACTGTGGGGCTACACCTTTGAAATTATGAAAAGTAGAGCAAAAAAACAAACACACAAAGGGTGAGAAATAATAAGCTAATTTTTATAAAACGCTTGCTGTTTACAGTCAATTTGCTTTTGTAGTATTTTGTTTTTCATTGGAAACATAAAAAGCGGCAACATACTAAAAGTGACAACATACAAAGCAGTAAGGTAGACATAAGGTGAGGAAACATGTACATGCAAACACACAAACAGAAAGCTAAAAGAAGTCCATTGCCATCTTTCTCCTCCTCCTCTTCTTCTTGTGTAGTTTGTACACAAAGTAAGGCAGTAGTCCCTGTCTGGCCCTACTCCGGTCTGTTGCCAGATCCAGGTGCTAAGCTATACAGAGGAGGGTTAGCTAAGCAAGGCGTGATGGACTAGGTTAGTACCTGCCAGAGAAGGGGAGTGGACCTTGGCACAAGGGAGCAGGGGAAGGACAGAAGCCTCTGTAGAGGGCCTGGGGCACCTTGATGTCCCCAGGTTTGTGGATGACACTGTAAATAGGTTCAGCCCTGCTGTGGGGTACAGGAATCACAGTGAACGGAACAAGTGTAGGACACATATAAAGCACACATACCAACAAACAGGCGACAAATGCACATACAAGTCATATAGACAGCTTGTACAAGGACATTACAGGGCCACGTAACGGACACTCATCGGGTAACACGTTCACTCCACAACACGCAGACAAGCATAAACGCCTGCATGCAGTCACGCACACACAGGGGGGAATACAGCCCCCTGCCCCGAGCTGTGGGTTAAGATGACTCAAGGCCTTGTGGGGCACTCCAATCAAGCCTCTATGAATGCTACTTCTGATCCAGTACTTGGATAGGAGGTCAAAGGTTAAAACACAGTCATAACAAGTATAAGAAGTGACAAGAAGCCTCTCTGCAAAGTATTTGGTCAGCACACAGCCACCACACACTGTCGCACCACCAGGACCCTTATAAGCTAAAACATATTTTGTCCATGAAACACTTCACAAGAGCGATTTAAATTGCTGTACGTTCATGTATTGTTAAAAATTAACCACATCACCTTACACAACACCTCTATAAAAAGCAACACAACGGAGGAAAAGAGAAACCCATGCAAACCTACAAATAATATACATATGTAATGTAGTGTTGTGCAATTCAGTTCCACAGAAAGGATTTTCACTACTGACTACAACCGCATAATGGCATTGAGTTGATATCCACCACCAATGCAAGTGTATGCATTACAATCGTTCATATGTACACTCATGGAGCCTGTGTGAGGGTAACATAAGAGAGGAGAGTCATTCATGGAGGAACCGGTCTGTAACATACCTTGTGAAGTCTTCCTCCCCCAGCATGTGGCGGGGAACAGGCGAGTACCTGGACGGGGTGACCTGGGGCGGCGGGTACACTGGCTTGGGCTCCATGGCCCCCATGTAGTTGTGGCCGACGTGGTTGTCTACCATGGTGGGGAAGGCTGGAGGGAGGGCCATGCCAGTAGAGAGAAAGACAGAGTGAGTACAACACACGCAAC
Source organism: Trematomus bernacchii (assembly GCF_902827165.1). NCBI lineage: Eukaryota > Metazoa > Chordata > Actinopteri > Perciformes > Nototheniidae > Trematomus > Trematomus bernacchii. Next base: position 2,742,450 of record NW_022987409.1, read on the forward strand.
ACCGAGCACTGCACACTGAGCAACTGTAAAGCAAGATTTCATAACAAGGGGTTTTCAAAGTATGAGACTGTAGGCCTCCCCCCTGACAAAGCTTTGAAAAATACTCCCCTCCTCTCCCTGAGATTACTTACTTCATTCAATTCTTGGACGCCTGTGGGATCTTGACTATGTTTTCTGATCTGATTGATTGACAACAATTGAACCAAAATATCCTATTATTGATGTTGGATATAGCTTTATAAAACACCACATACATCTGTCCTGAGGCCTTTATCAGCATTTATTGATAGTGCACAAGAAAATAGTTTGCACACAACTATGGCAGTTACAGCAGATTAAAGGTCAAAGTCTCTCTGTAAGCTCTACTGTACATGATCAAACCGTTTGAGCGATCATTTTAACACTTGCCTTGAGTTTCTCTTCCAAATAAGTTTGCCCAATCTGTGGGTTTGTTTGTTTCCAAATCTTCACAATTGAGTTGGTTGGAACAATGATTATTATTAGCAAGAGGAATCGTGGCCAAAACGACACAAATAGGACCCAGCTTGTACAAAGCCAGAATTTCCCTTTAAAGAACCAAAATGACGTTTAGGAAATGGCCTTTTATTCCCGCAGCAGAGCTTATTCAGTAATCTAGACTTGATGTTGTTTTAAATCTCCTTAGCCTCTTTAAAAAAAAAAAAGTGTAGTCTTTCGGCATTCACACAAAGACAGATCACAAGCATAAAAACACTCTTTTCCCCTGAATCTACATTCTAGATGGAGGCAGCTGAGCATGTTAACAACAAGGGCTTCAAATCCAGATCAGCTGACCACGGGTTATGCTGTCAGAGCGGGGTTAAGTCTGCATTAGAGGTTGGCTTAAACCCTGCAAACATTCAGAACATACAAAAAGCATTCAATAGCCCGCTCTTATACTAAATCGCTGTACTGAGAACATTTGAGAAGCTGCAGCTCAAGATCGTGGGCTCTCATGAGCAGGTGGGATGTGAGAAACTATCCTCACTCAGTGGGAGGCAGAGAGCTGCGCTCGTTGTTGCTGTGGGTAGGATTGTGTGTGTCTGTGTGTGTGTGTGTCACTATGTGGGTGTCTGGGCATAGCAGTATTGGGAAGAGAACAGTGATCCAACTCTAAAATTCAACATCTCCGATAAAGATAAAAAAGATTTCCTAGTGCAAAACGCTCCTACTGTACCTTGACTTAGAAATCATCCTTTACTTTCAATCAAATACTTTATATAAATAAACCTGTTCTACTTTTGGAGCTGGCTGCTTATAAAATATAGTTTTTGCATTTGGACTGTGTTAACTCGGTTTGCATCCTGACTGGAGCAACAGGAAGAGGTAGATACGTACTGCTTGAGTAGTCTGGGGGGGCGTACATGTCGTTGAGGTGCACAGGTCCCGGCTTAGCCACTTTGAGGTAAACCATGTCGGAGGTGTTCTTCAGCGCAGCCACGGCCTCCTCATGACGCACGTCTTGTAGCACGATGTTGTTCACCTGAGTTTGTCAAGAAAAGAGAGGAGGGGTGACAAAAATTCCTTGTATCAACACTTGAACACCTCGTGTCTTTGCTTTACTGTGACAACATCACGCATCACAGCAGCCATCACACCAGCCAACACAATAATGAATCATAGCTGTGAGGTATTGTGAGATTTCGGTACATTCAAACAGCAGAGAGGAAGGTTGGTGTGCCGCGCGGCGTTAACAGAGGTCAAAGCAGTAGGTAGGGGTTCTTAAGATGTGCTGAATTTCACCAGTTTCTCTCTTCAGATCCAATTCTCGGCAAACATACTGTCAGTCAAACGTTTTTTTTGAACACTTCATATATTACATCCGTTTTTAGTTAAATATTCAACGACAAAAAAGTGATGTGCTCTTTGTAAATTACTCACAGTGCAGCATGTGTTAACTGAGAATTGGATGTTTAATTTGTCACCTTAATATGAAAGTGATGCAGTCGTTTTATTACCCTTTGCAGCTAAATGCCTTTTATTGCCCCACCTTATTGCCCAAATGGTAGATTATTGATTATGCACAAAATCATAAAAGCTCATGTGGGTTGTACTAGTTAATGTAAAGTTCTTATGTCCCATAGACATTCAGTCATCTACAGAGTGCACAAACATGCCCGGCTAAAGCAATAAATGTTTGTTATCACTACTAACAACAATAGCTGCTTTCCTTTCTAAGTCGCACAGAACTACATGAGTATCTAAAATGGGCAGATTTAGATTTGAACCCTCAGTATGTGTCTGTGTCAGAGGAAGGCTCTTACAGCTAGCAGGCGGTCTCCAGTCTGCAGTCGTCCATCTTTTGGGCAGCTCCTCCTTCTATGATCTTGGTAATATAGATGCTGTTGTCTCCCGGGATATGTTGGTTTCCAATCCCTCCAGCGATGCTGAATCCAAGCCCTGTTGAGTAATAATCAGAAAGTCAATACATGTACAATGAAAAACCTCTGATTGAACACATTTTTTATATATTCCATTTCTTTGTTTCCAGATTTAATCTCCATTTCTATTTTAGTGTGTGTAGTGCGATGTGTAACCCGACCTTTGGGCCCTTTCAGCAGGTTGACCTCCAGGATCGTTTCGGGTGGAGCCTGCCTCCGTCGGACCAGCAGCCTCACCACTGGCCCCGCCTCCTTCAAGGCCTCCACCGCCCGACTGTGAACCACTTCGGACACGTCCACGTCGTTCACACGCAGCACGCAGTCATTCACCCTGTGGAGGGAAACCTTTTAATATGAAAACCACACACCCACCCTGTCCCTGAGCCTGGGGGCAGAGGGCTGTAGAAAGTCTTCCTCCCCCCACAGCCCTGCTGCAGAGGAGCTTGAAAACAAGGAAAGGAGGTGAGGTGGAGGAAGGGAGGAAGGGAGGAAGGGAACTTACCCCAGCCTTCCATCCATAGCAGCTGCTCCTCCAGGGATAATCTTAGTGATGAAGATCCCCGGATCATCAGGAATGTGGGGATTGTCTATTCCTCCAGCAATGCTGAAGCCCAGGCCAGAGTTCCCCTGCACACAGGTTATGATTGGCATTTTCAGTATGGTACCATAAACGACAAACACACATACACTTAGATGTAAGTGATGGACTCAATGCGGGCTCAGGGTCAGTGCAATGTGGCTCTTAAGTGTATTAGTATCTCCGAGGAACACGTGATCGATGCAAACTGCTCCAGGGATCTCACAAGGCATTTCTGATGTCCATTTTCTTGAACACGTGTGTGTGTGTGTGTATGTGTGTGTGTGTTTGTCCTTGCACGTGACAAATGATAATGCCATGTATTTCATTAGAAGAGGACTCTTCATTCAAAATGTCATGCTTACTCTGTCAACCCACAGAGAGGCATCAGTGTTACAAATGCCCTGTGTCCACAGAAAAGTGGATTCATGATGTAACGTAAAGATGAGCTGAGAAGCGTGATACAGAGCGTCTCACTCACTGCAGGAGGCAGAAACCACAGCCTCCCTGTCTTCCCTGACCCTGAAATGACAGAGAGGACCCATTTGGATCCAGTGGGTCCGGGCGCACTGCTGCTTCTGACAGCCCTGGCCACAGAGACAGGCAGCAAACAAGACAGCTGAGAAAAGACTTCACTTTATTTTTTTCTATAATTAATGAGCAACGATCGCAACAAATTAGGACAGAGGGAAGCTGAGGCCTCCCAGTGTGCTGCTCGGGAAGAGTACACTGGGCCTTACCACCAAATGTTACACACCCATAGACCTTTTAAAGTGTGACTTTGCATAGCTTATTTAAGCCCGCCGCATGCAGAAATGCCACTTAGAGAGGAAGGGGCAGAGAGACAGTGAGCATCTATCGTGGGATCGGAGGTGCATCTATATGTGGGTTGAGTAATGAGAGTAGAAACATATAGCTCTGCCACTACAAGCTGAACCGCCGCTGACAAGTGCAGTGGTGCCTGCTGAACAATTGAACAGGAGAGCACTTTACATTTCTGGCGTCTGCTTATGACATGTGCATCAGGATTATGTAAAAAGCTATGCCTCACTGCCATTATTCTGTGCTCATACTCACATGAGGCATTATAACTGCACTGATGTAACAGCCATTAGTTCACTAACACATAATATCACATATGATTCTCATAAATGTACAGTAATTAAGAGTTTTCTATGGTTTTCATGTTCTTTAAGCCCAATATTTGAAGACTGAGGTTCTTACTACCACCTAGTGGGGAGATATCCATCCATCATGCAGAAAATACATTATAGAGGAGAGTGTGTATTGTGGAACGAAATGTAAAAAGCAACTGGTAAAACTCACCCGCTCTAAAATGATCTCTTCGTATTTGTACATCCCATCACTGCCATTTACCTGTCAACACAAAAAGCACAATGGTTAGTTACGTGAGACTGAATTATGGCATATTGTAAAAATAGAGTAAGAAAAAAAGAGAAGCATGCAAATGTTTCAGCTAAATCCTTCACATTATAATCCCTGGAGAATAGGGTTGTGATCAAAATATACTGATGACACATTCACTAGATTATATCACTTACTAAAAATAGCACGTTTAAATTCCGGATGTGCTGCATTCAAATGTGGCTTTATTTCCTAAATAGTGTGATACTACATGTACATGTGCAGCTGCAGAGTGCACATTCACCACAAACAGGCGGGGTCAATAGGATAATGGATGACAGTCCACATGGCAAACAGCATGTTGCTAGCAGGAGGATGGCTTTTCACATATACAAATACACACACACACACACACACACGCACATGCGCTGACACAGAGGGAGTGTGAACGAGCCAGATATATACTGTACAGAGAGAGAGAACAGATACTTACATAAGGGCCTGCATCTAGTGAGTCTGCGTTGACGATGATGGGGGGAGGGTTGGCCTGTGAATATGAAGAGATACACATTATCTCAGTGTGTGAGGCTGGCAGCACACAGACGTAATGCGGTACACACACTATCATTGGGGAGCAAAGTGAACGGATGCCATGGGAACAGTCGGTGAATCTCCTTGGGGAGGAGAGTGTGTGTGTGTGTGTGTGTGTGTGTGTGTGTGTGTGTGTGTGTGTGTGTGTGTGTGTGTGTGTGTGTGTGTGTGTGTGTGTGTGTGTGTGTGTGTGTGTGTGTGTGTGTGTGTGTGTGTGTGGGAAAGGTGTGAGGACTGAGAATGAGGACTGGGGCAGAGAGACCGCTGCTTATTAACCCACACAGCCGGACGTCCTGCGGTCACCTGATAAAAGAAACCAGCTTGTGGTTTCAGCCGGTGGGACAATACGTTTATCCCACATCCTCTTCCCTTTTCACACACACACAAATATCACCATGTAGTATCACATACAAAATGCATGAATTCATGGCTCGGTAACCATTCATTTAGCATCACAGGCTACATGTAATACTGTAGGAATACTACAGAGACCAAAGGAATGTGCAAATGTTTCTATTCTATAATTAAGAGGGTTAGGGTTATTTCATATAAGTGAAGCTGAAATGATTTATTGATTAGATACCCGACAGAGGCTTATTCAACAACAATTTTGACATTATGTGATAATCCATTAGTTATTTAAGCCATTTATCAGGCAAACAAATATGTTAATGATCAACATATTGTAGATTAAATACTGTTTCTGTTTGGAACATTGGCTGGACAAACTAAACCATTTTCGCTGGAAATTATTCACTATTCTCTGTTTTCTCATTTGTAGCCTAACCAGTTAACACATAATCATCAAGCATTAAATGCATACGAATTGTTTTTTCAGTAAAAATATAAAGATACAATAATAATCAATGCATCCAATAAATGAAAAATGCTAAACATGGTGTTTTAACTTCTGAAATGTAAAGATTTGTTATGTTCTCAATGTTATATCGTTGCAAATTAAACATGATTTTTGAATGTTGGTTCAAAAACGACAACATCATAATGATTTTTGTGAAAGTGTGTTCTATTGTGTTTCAGTAAAAGTTTAAATAAACGTTTTCTTGTCCTTTTTGCTATTGTTAATGACCCCCCTCTTTGGCACTTTTTTTAAAATGGAAAACACTAAATACTCTTTCTTTTTGTTATTCTTTGGGTCCCTGAAAAGAATAAAATGCTGATGACCTATTAGCAATATTGATGTGCAACATTATCAGCTTCTTAAAATCCAGTTGAACCCAACGACAAGTGCTGCATATTAAGTTTCACAGTTCAATTAACTCTCCAGCTCTGCTCCATTGTGCCACCTGGTGTCTCTTTTTTCAGTTTGAGGCCAGAAGAAGAAGAAGAAGCGGAGGAGCTGCCAGAGTGGAAACAGAGAGTGAAGAGGAGACGCTGGGTGGTTTAGGAGCAGCTTGATGGCCATCTTCTAGTTCAGCACACTGGCTGTCTACTTTTTATTGATTTGATTGAGCTGCGTGGGTGAGGGGATGCTGACGGCGCTGCTTGGGGATCTTACACTTCCTCAGGTCAGACACTGAAGAGAAAATCACTAGCTGCCTATCTTACCCATACCCTCCCTCACCTCCCCTAATCTCACCCTCTCAGCTCTGTCTTAATAAATGCAGATACTGTGTCCAAGCAGCTGATTGTGATCGTCCTCCTGATTCATCACACACTGGAAACCACTTATTAACTGTGCTGTTCTGCCATTTACTGTCTGCAATTATATCTGTAAAGAGTTGACAGTGGCACGTATACAATATTATATATACGCAGATGTAGAGCTAGCCAAAAATGTATATTTTGACACATATACTGTGTAAGATTCAATATTATGTGGGATTCAGTTATGGGAATTTCACAATATATGTTAGATTTTATGAGCATAAAAGCTTCATTATAACTTGGTGTAAGAAGGTATGTGTTCTATCTCAATATAATAAAGAAAGAATTAAGGTGCTTGATCACATGCAGATCATTTGAAAGTGTTTCTTAAGCTCAATGAACCACACCTTATATTGTTTTATAATGACATTATGGTATTTGTTTTAAAATATCACAAAAATTACATTTATTGTATAGTGAGCACTATAGACATAATACTCTATAATCATATTCATAATTTCATATTGTGATACTGATATCCTTTTTTTTTATTAATTCAAATACCGTTTGTGGTTCAAATAAAATTGATGAAATGTAATGGCTTTTTTTGGGCAAATACAGCAAATTAAACACCTGCAAAATCAAGCTATTTTCTTACATTGATCATATAAAAATCCTGCTCAGTAAACAGCGTATTTTACTGAATCCTAAGATATTAAATGAATATCTTATCACATCTAAGATTATACTACCTGAGCAGTATTTAAAAAGCACTTTCCAATCATGTTGCACGAGACTGCAACACAAGACAGATCTTGAAACACGCTCTACAAAAGATCTGATCCTTTGATCAATGTCACTCATCACCTCACAAGCTGTGTGCAGGTGTCAATTCATTTCTCCTATTCTTCACACTTCTCATTGAGTGAGTTCCCTGGTAATGAAGGTTGCTCTCCAGATAAATGGGAGCTCCAGATTTGACCCGCTCCACTCGTGGTGATGTGCTATGACTCTGGACAGCTGTCCCCCCCCCCCCCCTCCTCCCAGTCAGCACAATCAGCCCTCCGTTGTAATCTGCATAAGGACTAACAGATGCTTATGTCTCTGTGCTTGTGTTGCACATTTCTCATGAATGCTTTGCGCTTTTTTTTTTTGTTCACCTTCTTCATCTTAGACCCCTCCGCATTACATATGCCCTAAATCCTGTCGAGGGTTTAATAGTAGAAACATCTGTATTATGAGTGTGAGGTCCAAAGCAGCCATTTTAGTGACTGTCTATTGTGGATACAAACCAAAGCAAATACAGCTAAATATGATGAAACACAGCCTGAGGGCCACACAGGGGAATACATCGGCTACTACTGTCCCTCGGTGACGGACAGACAAAGCTACTGAATCCGCCTCTGAGACCACATATGACAAAACACACCTGTTACAGTATAATGCCAGCAGCGCTTAACATAAGTATCATGGTGGACCAATGCGGCCCAATGGGATCACTGAACCTACGAGTCCATCTGAAATACAATAAACCCATCAGTCGGAGAAAACAGCAGTATTATCCCGTCCTGGGATTGCTGTGTAATCCCTCTATCTGAATCTCGCATAACAAGCAAACAGGAAGGAATAATGGAAGATAATCTCAACATAAGTAATCTCAACATGAGTTTGTTTAACATTTTGTAATTTACTCAGGTAACTCGGATTAAGATGGATTAACCCTCCCTCCTTGGGATTGTTGGTAGCCTGCTTTTACCTCGACGCTAACCTGCTGCCCAGAGGAGACGGCCTATTAAAAATGTGACCACGATGGATGTTTATGATGTAAACCTGCACTAGGATCTGTCTGTGCTATGGCAAGTCCTTGGAGTGTGTGCAAGCGACCAGCTTTAACGTAAATGTGTATGTTGGTTGTAGATCACAGCAGTGAAGACAAAAGAAGACTCTTATAGATTGTTGTCAACCCATAGGGGGGATGGGAATGTCTGTCAGTGTGTTGCAGGTGAATGTGGGTCAGATAACTTGAGAGATGTAATAGGTGAAGCAGGAGAAATGTTACAGATGTGGTTCAGTGCCAGAACTGCAGATTTGAGCCTGGAGGATTGAGTCAGACTTAAGTTAAAAAAAATAAGATTTAAGAGCCACACAGCGGGAAATTGAAATCATTATGCCTCTGTATTGAAAGGCTAAAGATCTCTCTCTCTGCTGAGTAAACACATCATCATCAGCTTTCACAGGAATCAGACACCTGCAAGACTTGATAGTTGCCTATAAAGATGTGTCAATGACTTTGACTAGCCCTTGAGACCTGAGATTGGGTCAATACAGGCTCATTTACACCTAGTGATAACATATGATCTGTGTTTGGTGTACCAGATCAAAGAAAGCAATTCAATAGACCGGCGTCACCGAGTTTCATCACTTTAGAAGAAGGAAGACTTGTTAGACATTGTTAATACTTGTAGCTTTCATCTGATTTGCCTAAAGCAGGGACAGGAGTAGTGAGGTGACCTTTCAACATTTGTTTTTGTATTTGTGGTCACGCTGAATGGATGTATTTCAAACTGGCTGGGATCCGAGCACAATGCAAGCTAGTCGAACTGATCCCACAATGCTTTCTGCAAACACTGACACCCTACTATAACAGATGTCTGTCCTTATCCAAATACAGATCGCATGTCAATGCCAGGTTTAAATGGGGTTATAAAGAGACTTGCCCTAAAATATTTGAAAGCAGCTATGCTAATTTGTCGTAGATGGATATGGCAGGCATATGAACACCATAAAACCCTTATATTTCCATTTAATTCAATCCCTAATGGCTGTTTGCAGTTGTTGTTATTAACTTCTGAACCACCTGCAATGCAGCGTTCAGGGTTATACAGGAGCTTTTGCACTATATTGACCCCTGTACATGTAGGCTGAGACATGGGAGCAAGTGAGCATACTGGAAACAAAGACCTCATGTACACACAATGAGTCCAGACTGCTTTCCCAGCATGAGACCATTACAACAAGTCCCAACTGACCACCAGGAGTGAAGAAAATTCACTGAAGTGCTTTTTTTCTTTTCTTTCACTCCCTCGTCTCATCCACCCATCTGTTCATAATAGCTTCGTATTCGTCAATCTATCATCTTGCTCTTCTGTCAGTTGAGATGGTGTGTGTCTGTCTCTTGTCTCTCAGCATCACGGTGGATGTGTATCACGTCCCGATGGCATTGCACCACTTGGCTGCAGACCCTCGGGACAGTAAAGCCACACAGACTCCCACTGAAGCTTGGCAAGTGCAGGGCACAGGCTTCGTCCAAATTGTTAAATAATCAATGTGTTCCCATGGTAACCAGTGCTTGCTCGGTATTGGCCGGGAAGCCCGCTTAGCCACCTCCCCCCTGCTTCACCTCTCAGGGCTCTCACTGCAGTTTATGCAGCTCTGTGCTCACACATGCCTGGCCATGGGCTGGATGTGCCTGGATGCCTTCAGAGCTGCCTCAACACAACACACACACACACACACACACACACACACACACACACACACACACACACACACACACACACACACACACACACACACACACACACACACACACACACACACACACACACACACACACACACACACACACACACACACACACACAACACACACACACACACCACACACAACACACACACACACACACACACACACACACACACACACACACTACACACACACACACACACACACACACACACACACACAACACACACACACACACACACACACAACACCACACACACACACACACACACACACACACACACACACACACACACACACACACACACACACACACAACACCACACACAACACACACACACACAAATCCATGCGTCACAAGTTAAATGTAGAAAAGCTGTGTTCAAAAATAATGTTGTGGCTGCAGTGGAGTCAGGATGAGCGATTTGAATATATACCAAACAGCTCTATTTGATCTATTTCACATGCAAATCAATCAGCTGATACTGTATTTAATAGCTGATGGTTTGTCAGGCAGATTTACTGTACATCATCTAGGTAAAATTGAAAATGAGAGTTAGATGAGAAGGAGGATAGTGCTCATATCTGATAAATAAGGCCTCCAGCCGTTGGCTAAATAAGCTAAGAATCATAATTGTATTGAGGGCGTAAAACCTAGCTTGGCTCAGTCTGAATATAGCAAATCCACCTACCAGAATCTGTATAGCTCACAAATGAACACTCTATATTTTCATTTTTTGATTGATATTTTTTTTAAAACAGCATAGAAAAAGAAGCTACAGTAGAATTATGTTTCCATTGGACAGAGTCAGCTGTTTCCCCTTGTTCCAGTCTTTATGCTAAGCTAGCTGGCAGCTGGGAGTAGCTTGGTATTTACTGTACAGACATGTGATTGCTATCAATTTCCTGATCTAAGTCTGAGCAAAAAAAGCAAATAAGTAATTGTTTTAATTCAAATGCCAATACAAGATAGAGGGCTGACTAAGCTTGCCTGTCTTTATGTATGTTACTATTGATATCATGCACTAAACAAATGGCAAGACACCAGTGCAAACTATGCAACAATTGCTCATAAAAGCAACTACTTACTTATACATAAAACATCATTTCAAATGATTGATCTAATTTTAAAAGCACGATGTGCACACACGCTGTTTATGACAATAATGTCCCGCCCTAGGAACCCTTTCATTCTTCTTCACCTGTTGTCAGCATTACTTGTTTTTTCAAAAGCCTCCAAGTCATTGCAGGTAGAACGGAGGGGAAGAACAAGAGGGTTCAGCATGTGCACAGCGACGGCATGCTGACAGAGCAATAACACACACACACCCCCCCCCCCCCTTCCACCGTAGCAAACATTTCCACATCAGTTCCTCTCTGGCCAGGCTCACCGACATGGCAGCTCAGTCTCCAGTGGTGACATCGCAGTGAAATATGACAGTCAGCCTCGCTCAGATGATACACGCAGTTAGTCAAATGATACAGCCAATGCTGAAGGAAGCTCTTCCTGGGTCTTGAGTCAGAGCTAACAGCAGATTCATGTAGGAGAACAAGGCGTGCCTGTGTTATCTAAAAATGTAATGTTCCTTTGTTTCGTGGTGCCTTTAGCAGTACTGCGTTTATGTTTTCCCGCAGAATGTGGGATGAGAGACGCAGTCAGTGGTGCTGCTCTGATCCCCCGGCTCTCATTGGCCTCTCGTAGGCCACGCTGCAGTCCAATCAATACCTACTCAATTACCATGCACCCAACATCTCATTCACGCTGTGGCCCCGGTGCCGGAGGGAAGAGGGAAGGAGAGAAGCAAGGTGAGAGACAAAGTGACGGATGAACGGAGCTGAGAAGGATGAACACATGACAGCGAGAGATGTCTTACTCGCGGACGCCCGTCGAAACTCAACGTTGCCTTCTTTGTCAGGGAGAAAGGCGGAATAACGAGATGTAGTAAAGAAAACCCCATAGCGGTAAAGGTCAACCGCTTCTTCTCTCCTGCTACAACGCCAGCTGAATTCAGGCATTTATTTCAATAAGGCAGCCACAAGGAAATTAATTAGTTCACCCATAAAATGGCCCCATTAAAGCTCAACGTTTTCTGATTTGATGGCTTTGATTGAGCATTGTGACTGTGTTGCACCCCTCCCAACACGCACCACAGACGCACATTCGTGAAACCATAATTAATAGCCCGTCACAGCTGTCAGCAGCGCTCCCTCCTCATCTTTATGTAATATTACAAAAGCATGCTCTGGCTTACCTCTCTGTCATGCTGAGCAGCTCCAAATGAGAGCTGGCTAGTTTGACCTTCACAAGTGCAGCCACAGAGGGAAAAGTACTTAGTGTAATGAATATTCATAACAGTGTTGCTGGAGAAGGCCTTCTACAAGTCTGCTGACAATTGATCAGGTTTGAACATGGCAGTGTGTGTACATGTGTGTGATTCATCTATGATGTACGTACAGTATCTGCGATGGGGTACTAAATAACATTCCCCCAAAAAACGATTGAATACCATGTTCAGCATAATTCTTCGTTATGGAGTAGTGCTCATGTATGTAAAGCGACACTGTGAGTGATGTCTCAGTGTTATTTCTCTGATTGAGTCATCCCTGCCTTTCCAATGTAGCTGCTAATGAGTGGGCGACAGAACTACAATGATTCCCTCGTCATCGATCATGACAACTCTTTTTCTCTACTGTATAATTGAAACCCGTTGCTGGTCTCACATCACCCAGTTAACCAGGAGGCTCAATCACAATGTAAAAGCCGTAGTGAAAAGGTACCCATTGTTCTGTGACGATGCTCCGTAGTGAAGAAAGCCTGACATGTGTGAGTGTCATCAGTATGCTTCACATAATCCCGCCCCCACTGCTTCCTCTACATCAGAGGTCACTGCAGCATGTTACCTCACAGCTCTTGACTAGTTGCTACCCCTTGTTGCTAAGCTGAGAGAGCTGCTAAGCTTGTTCCTCTCTGGTGTTTTGGATCCTGCGCTGAGTACCGGTGACAGCGCACAACCACACACAACTGTGAGTGCTGCCATTTTGATGCTTTCACCACTGTCACGTCGCCTCAGCAAAGGGTGTACAGTATTATTCGGCTGCTGTGGTGTTAATATGGAGAAAGTGAGTGCTTTAAATGTATCATTTAAATTCATCTTAATGTTTCAGTGTGTGTGTTGTCTGTGAGACGGGGTGAAGATGCTGATGGTGTTGCTGAGGTAGCAGTCTTCATTTGACATGACTAGGTGAGACATGTCACTGTCCAACCAGCAACTAACAGGTTACAAACGCATCCAGCATCCAATTTATCTATCAACACACTACACTGCATCAACAACACCGCAACAAAGCAAACATTGCTGTATTAAAATAATATTTGGACATTATGGATCACAATGTTTTAGGGAGTTAGTTTGGACGAATCATGGCCGGCAGACATTTACCTTAGCTTAGCATAAAGACTGCAAACAAGTGGAAACAGCTAGCCTGGCTTTGTACAAAATAGACCATTCATTCAGTGCCTTGTAACCTGTAATTGTAACAAAAAATACATGATGTTATGATCAATTTGTTTTAGAAATGCTGGTATATGCAGATTTGATTGGTGAACAGAGGATGGCTGATTCCAATTATTTCCAGTGTTTGTGCTAAGCTAAGCTAAACTAAGCTAAACATAATTATGTTACCGTGGCTTCATATTTACTGGTATCAATCTTCTTTTCTAGCTACTGAATGTCCCAGAAAGCAAATTTCACAAAATAACGAACTATTCCTTTAAAAAGCCGTTAAGCTGCCTCCGTCCATCTTAACGCTATCTTTGCATCCTCATTTTGCCTTGCCAACTACAGAAGCTCTCAGAAAAGCACCTCAATGCAGCTAAAAGGGATGCACATAAAAATTAACAAGCTGAAACAATTTACTACCAGAAAACGCACCTGATGGTACATGATGCTCTGTACAAAGAGAGCTCTCTTCTCTGATTCACTCTGCTCTGATTCACTTTTGTCACCTTCAATTCTCTCATTTCTTTCCTGAGCACCCCAGAACACAATCTTCTGAGCTGCAATTAGTCCTTTCCAATTTTAGACTTTTTGCGATTCTTTTAATTGGGAACATTGGACTGTGATTCTACTTCATGAACCCTACGATGTAACAAACACTCTGCCCTGAGGCCACAATGGTCCTTACATGCATCTGATGCAAAAACATGAGGAGATTTTCCTCTCATTTGCTTTTACTGCAAACACAACGGTTCACTCACTCGTTGAATTTTCTTTTCTTTAAATGTGTGTAATATTTGAGACTAGAATAAATGGAAACTAAGGTTCCTCAGCTGATATTGGTTCACAAATGAAAATCATGAGCCAGTAATAAAACTATCTGACAGCAAAAACAGAGCACTTAAAGCATCACTGTAAAAATTATATTGTGAAAATAACAACTAGGCTAACTTACACATGACATATAGCCCAATGAAAACCATTCGTCCCCTCCTCCCAGGGGGCTCAGTCGGTCTCTACATACAACAGAAGAGACCATCCTGTCATGGTTAAGATTTCACACTGTTCTATAAGCTCCACTCGTGAACGCCCACACATTCCCATATCTCCATTCACTACCCTTGCCTGAGTTTTGGCTCACAATAAGTGTAGGTGTTAAAAGTGATGAAGAATTACAGTAAGTAGGACAACGGGCGAGGCAACAGAAACAAGAGCCGTGCCTCTAGTTTCCCTGTTATAGTTATGAATATATGAGCACATTTATCCATATGCTGAAGTATTTAGCGCCAAACAGCAAAGGGAAAAAAAACGGGGCATTGTTTTTAAACGTTTGTAGCACTTTGGCGATTGCCAAATCAATCTGCCTCCTGTTGAGGGTCCAGATTTGCCCTTCTTCTCCACCCACCTCGGGTTGTGTTCAGGCACGACGGGCATGACACACTGTCCCCTAAAGAACGAGTCTCAGCCAACATTATAGTAGCTGCGTTATTGGACATAAAAAAGGGCACAAGCACTGATCTGAAAACACACTAATCGTTGAGGCTAAGCACTTTTCACAGGAGTCTATGTGATGAG
Source organism: Trematomus bernacchii (assembly GCF_902827165.1). Lineage (NCBI taxonomy): Eukaryota > Metazoa > Chordata > Actinopteri > Perciformes > Nototheniidae > Trematomus > Trematomus bernacchii. The sequence continues at coordinate 2,757,584 of NW_022987409.1, forward strand.
GAACTTGACACCAGCTGGCTGTCAAAACAAGACAAACCTGCTGTGTTGGACAGAATACGCGGTCAAAATGTATGGACTGCAGCCATAAAAACAAACCGTAATTAGAGTAAGTAATACTATTTCCAGTTTCAGATTTCAATTTAAAATGCACATTTTGTTAACCTGGAATTCCTACCAGAAACTGAAACATAAATGTTGGTCCTGATAGAGTTGAAGTGCTTAAACAATAAGTTAATTACTCAATACGTTGATTATAATGAAAATGATAAGCAACAACTTTGATAATCCCTTAACAACTTACTGATTATTCAGAGAAATAATTTACATTATATTTTTACTATCATTTAGTCAAATTGTTTTACAGGATAAAAAGAGAAAATAAAAATGTACCATATTTTCTCAAACACAACAGATGCTTAGACAAGGCATGTCAAATATTTACATAAAAAATACTGCATTATGGTATTTGCATCAACCTAAAGAAATACCTTACTTCTGATTAATCAAATAAATCTACCTTGAACCTGTTTACACTAAACTATACTGTGGTCAAAACAAAAGGCCTATTTTCTTTAACCTCGTAAGATGTCTGTTCAAACTAAACCACAATTTTCCTTAAATTCTAGATGCATGGGCTGATGTTGCATCATTCCTCTCTTTCAGACCTCCCCCTCCCCTCCCCTCCCCTCCCCTCCCTCAGTCCTGCCTGTTGAGATATTCTAGTGAGCATATGCAGGGCTTGGATTTGGCTGATTACATAATTGGAAATTTTAATGGTGAATATTAATCCACAATGGCCCATATTGGGTTTTATAAGCAGGCTGATCAGGATCTGCAGGCTCTCAGTAAGCAGCGGCCGTCTACAGACAATGAAGCGCTGGAAGAGCTCTTTATATTACACAAGTGGCATGGCTGACACAGCAGAGCACCACTACACTGTTCAATAACGCTGCGCACCACATACCCACAGCACATTTTAGATGGTGTCGTCATATAGGAATTCATTACACTTCATATAAATAGATGGTTCCTTTACTTTTCTCGTGTGTCAATGCGGCAATCAAAAAAAAAGCTCTTGGAAATCCGTAAGGCTCCGGTCGGCTGCGTATCAGCGGTGCAGTCTGTGGGTAATTAGCTAGCTGAGCAGCAAAGCTACTGTGCAGCTCTGACTGAGCTGCACCATGGCAACACACAGGGCTGTGTCTGAGCACATGCTGCCCCCCCCCCCCCCCCCCCCCCCTTCCTTACTGGCATCTAGCCCTCTCATCCCTTTCTTTATGCCACGCCTGTCATATCTTCACCTCTTTCTCCCCCTTGCCATCTCTCCCTTTCTGCCACCCTAACCCCCCCTGCATCCCCTCCTCTGTTGCATCATCACAGCCCAAACTGACAGCAGTAAAGACACTCACTGCTTCACATTTTGAGGAGCGCTCCACGTTGCTGCTTTTCTCAACACAGGACTGAACATTGCTATGACATATGGCAATCGATATCAATTTGAATTTAAGAAACAGACGGGTGTGTTATATAATGCATCTGTTACCTCTCCACAGCCGATGCAAAATGGAAAGAACGGACAATCTGCAAACTGTATTCCTTACTGTTTGCCCAGATAATGCCCACTCTTAAATAGCTAAATATGAAGCTAAAGGCACTAAAAGATCCACTTAGCTTAAAGACTTGAAACAGCTTGCCAAGCCTAGCACTGTACACAAAAAAACGAAAAACCATCAGCAATCCATCACAGATTAAACAAGCTTATTATATATATACGATATATTGTTTTTATTATTTGGGTTATGTTTAGGTTAGCACTTGGTTAAGGGTAGGAAAATAATTTGAACTAAAATGGCAATGTTTTCTTAACCCAAAACAGCTGTTTCCAGTTGCCTAAACATTACAATAGGTGGGCTGCAGAACACACATTCTGGGAAAAGTCAAAGTATGCTCAATGTTTATCCTAAATTCTCTCTTAGACCTTTGTGTGTAGGAGATTACATTTCCCGGATTGGAAATAACAACCAAAAGTTTAAAAAAAAGAAGCTCCGAAGCATTTAGCAATTTGCACAAATAAATACTGTAGTAAGTACATTAACCTTTACTTCTGTGAGGATGCTGCATCTATTCCTTCACTAAAGACTTATCCTGGGTATCAGATTGGAAAAGTTCTCAAGCTCATAAACTGTGCAATACAACTGACTATATTATCTGTCTTCAATATATCGATACAATTCGGTCCTATGGATGGTCAGATCTCTTAATAGCACAATGGCATCTGACATCTTGCAGCTTTAAAAGATTTGTATTTGCTGAGGCAGACATGCCATTGGCATTTCACAATAACGTGTGCTGATTTATTACTGGCTTCAATGGAAAGCACATCAGAACATACGCACATATACTCAATAAACATTTAGGCACATTTTAATTGTAAAGGGCCCAACGCAAAATTCCTATTTGAGAGTATTAATATCAAAATTGACAGTGATATATAGTGTGTATCTATATTAAAGGCTAACACTTCATACATTAAAAGATTCTCAGAAGAGATCATTATAATGCAGATCCACATAATTATACATTCAACAAAACATCCACCATAAATGCACGAGATGTGAATGGGCTGTGGATTACTTTATAGTATCAGCCTTCATTTAGTGATAAAACAAACTCAATTATGCAAAACATTTTACACTGCGAGCCGAGACAATCACAAAAGCCAACACATAACGCTGATACACTAAAACATAAAGATAATCAGCCATGAATGAAGCTGTTACTGTACAGAGTCAGAATATGGCTGCCAGCGGAGAGGTTGGACCACTGCCTGCTAAACAAATGCTGTGTCGCACTGAAACTTTTCTCATAACATGTTTATACAGCAAACTGCATTTACTTTGACCCTCAATACTGCAGACATGGATATGTATTGTTCAAATTGTTGTCATTGTAGGTAGGAATCAGGCTTGGTAGGATCAAATGAACATGGAAACTAGTGTTTTGAGTTGATTTGGAGCTCTTCGGATAAACGATGAAGCTAACCAGGAAAATTGCAGACTAAATAAGTCACCAGAAATAAACTTTACACATGTTTAATTTCCTCTAATGGATAATGCTTGTATTGAACTGAACTTGTACAGCAACAATGTACTAAAACCATCTGTGTTTGTTTGATTGTCAGCTAAGATTGCCAATCACACTCAGCCGAGATGGTCACTGCTTTCAAAACCACTGGCCAGATTGCAGAAAACCATAAACACACATTTCTGCCATGAAATATCCATTCAAAACGTGATAGGTGACTTTACACACAACATAGAAATATTGCTCCGTGGTTTAAGGGACATAAAACCATTTAAAATTGTAATCTACAAACACAAGTAAAGGGGATGATCTGAAGAAGAATTTGGATTTGGCTTGAAATGTTGTGTTAAAATATAACACAAAATGCACAGACACAAACAAAAAGTAATAAATCCATAAAAGCAATTTCAAGGCAGAGATGACCTATCAACAGTGTAATAAGATGTATGATATTAAGCTGGGATTGCTTGTATTGTTTATATCTGTGACAGGGTGAGGGCATGCTCTCTCTTTATCTCTCTCTCTCTCTGAGCTTCAGATGTGTGTTTCTGCTTTCCAAACACAGCGCGTAGATGACGTGGATTCTCACTAATAGCAAATAATGACTGTTAATGTCATAATGAGCAGAGGGACATGTTAAAGGATCATCTGTGGTTCTGTGGACTCACAACAGACGTATGTCTGGAAAATGTTTGCTGTCCTCTCTCCTTGTCAACTCAGTGGGGGGGAAACAGGAAGTCCAAGTGAGCCAAACATATGCTGTCTCAATATACTGTGAAAATCTATACTGTTCAAATTACAAGAAGCTACAAATACAATGCCTTTTATAGGTTCGAGTGGTGGAAGAAAATGATTGATTTTAACATCAAATAAAAGACTTTTAAAATATTTGTATTAACAGATAACTGCTCAAAATAGTTGATACTTTATTCCAAATATATATAGAACTACATGCTAATCCATGACGGTAACCACAAACTAGCAGTGGTTTTATAGGAGATGTTTAATATAATAACGTCAAGCTTATCTACAGCTATATTTGTTATTGTTTTTCCTGAGAATATCTTAAAACAAGACACAATGAATGCCATCTATCCAGCTCATGTACAGTATGTACAAATCAGTACATAGATTTGACAGAATTCGAAAGGATTGTTGAAATGAACTTATACTGACCAAACTGGATCATCAATCAAAACAAGACTGAACAAGCTGTTGATGTGTGCATCTTTGTTTTCACTAAATATTAAAAAATGTATTTGATAATCTGAGTAAAAAAAGAAAGACTCCCAACAACCCCCAGCATATCTAAATTAATCTGTAATCAAACAATCCTCAGTAGTTTCAAAAAAAGCTTTGAATTGAAGATATAGTTGGCTATACATTGAACATGTGATATGAGCTTTCCAAAGGTTGATGGTTAAGAATTAGACAAGATTTTGGCATGTATTTTCCATTACATATTAATTGAAATGATCTTTAAATCAAATATGCACCAGGGAACGTTCTTCTGTCTTATGACAAAGCTCCGTTAGCTTTAAACAATGTGTAATAAGGTATTCATCCTGAAGCACAGGTCTGCTGCAGCATCCTCTCTGAATACTGTTCTGCACCCGAAAATGAAGCTTTTGATATGTACTATGTATGAAAAAAGAAAGAGCGGAGGAGTAGAAGGGCAGTGGAAGACAGGAGGGGGATGATAGAAATGAAGAACGCTGAAAAACAACACACACACATACGCACACACACAAAATGAGAGGCCAGACCAAATGGCTGAAGGGCTGCTTGGATAATGCATTAGACAGAGATGGCACTCAGAGCAGCTACACATGGTAAGAAATGCACTGCTTCGCCAAATGTCCCCCGCGCACGCACACACACACACACACACACACACACACACACACACACACACACACACACACACACACACACACACACACACACACACACACACACACACACACACACACACACACACACACACACACACACACACACACACACACACACACACACACACACACACACCACACACACACACACACACACACACACACACACACACCACACACACACACACCACACACACACACACACACACACACACCACACACACACACACACACACACACACACCACACACACACACACACACACACACACACACACACACTCCCAGAAAATGGAAGAAAGAACAACCATTCCGTTTTTTGTGTACAGATTAAAAAAATTCAATGTTGTTTTTCTAATTTCAGCTAACACTAATTCCCCGTACATCTTGGTGTATGGCAGGATTTGTTTCCACCTGTGCTTTAACTGTCAATGCTATAATTAATGAAAAATGAGACTGTTTACTGTGAACATTGAAAATCTGAAGGGCTTTTCAACCATCAAATAAATCCATCAATCAATTCATTTATGTCATGTATACATGCAGGCTAAGAGAGTAAAATTGTGTGTGTAATTAAAATAATGGTTTCACCTTAGTGTAGCGAACAAGTAGTTATGACAATAATACCATACCATATGTTTGTTTTTAGAATAACGAGATTTAGCTGTTGAAAATACTCTTTGACCAAACCAGGGCTGAATATTGAACCTCAATACTTTTTTGGTATTGACAGAAATATATCTGAAGCACTAAACATCAAAAATGGTCCAATAGCGAACCTCAAATTCATAAAATCCCTGGTCCGGTTTGTAGTGATAGTTGCCTTTTTCTTTTAATGTTCCTGATTTGGATAAAAGTTTGGCTACTCTTTTTTTATAAATGAAATAAGGGTGAAAATATATTGAGTATGGGTGATATGGCTCTGATAGATGACATGTCTCAATCAGTATAATGTACATTTCAATATTTCTCCAAATAAATGCTTTTTTGAATTATGCATTCAAATCTATGTCATCTCTTATCAAGCCATGGTTAATTATAGAATTCAACTTCCTGCAGATGTAAAAGCCTACAGAACGCTCTTAATGTGAAACATCTGAACAGGAAGTGTTTCATTCACAGAATCTTTAAAGGCATTTCAAAACTGCAAAGTGGAAGTGATTGGAAGTAATTAGTGAAATATAACAGTATTTCTGTAAGATATGAAGGGTGAGTGCGACATGTTTATTTTTTTGTACAGATGGAATTAGTGCTGTGGAAATCTACGTAATGCTGAACAGGAAGAGATGGAGGAAGCTTTAAATCTGTAGGTATGTATAAACAAATCAATTGCATACTTCTCAATCATCACTGATATTAAATGAGTTTGTTGAAATATTTATAATACGAATTAATAATGAAGTTATTTGTATTAATAATTCAGCAGTTGGCTCCTGTTTCTATGGTACTGTAACTACTAAGAGTTTGTGTACCTTATTGTTAAGTGTTCCCAAAATAACAGCCTGATATGATGGTTGAGTAAAAGCAATGAAAGCACAAGCGCTGTTGAAAGCACCCACACACCCCCACAAATATGAAGAGGAGTCAGAAGGCTGAGGGACGAGCTCTCCTCTGGTATTGATTGGATATACACATATTCCACGGCAGCAAGTGGGTGATGGAGCTGCTGTACTTCGCTGAGAACGCTAACACAAGTCTAGGATAGCAGGAGAAAAAAAGCTTTCATATCTGCGCATACAATTTATCACAGACTGATGTCTGATTATTTTAATTAACAGCACCGGTGGTATAGTGTTAAACACTTCCATCTCATTCCATCAAAGCCCCGTGTCCCTCGCTGCTCTCTCTCACAGAGAATCTGATGCTTCCATCGCTGAATCAGGAGTCCACTCTGCCCTGCGCAGCATAGTCACATTTCTAGGCCAGTCGCTACTGTGATCAGCAAAATCCCCTAAATAAAACAAAGCAGGCAAGCAAACAAACAAACAGCGTTCCCCTCCCTTCTCTTTTCTTCTCTCCTCTCCTCCCCTGGCTGGCAGCGAGAGGCGAACAGGCGAGCTGATATGGGGCTGAGCCCTGGCAGGGCCTCTGACAACGACCATATGGATCACTGGGGCTTGGTAGCCTTAGCTTCCAGGAGGACACACACCTCCACACACACGATCTGCAGCTTCAGGCCACTGCACCTGTAAGCAAAACCTTATATGTATATGCGTCACATAGCTGTAGCCAAACCGCAGTAATGAGTAAACCACTTGATGAGCCTTAAATCTGCTTCGACAGAGGACACAATGCATTCCTGTGAGTCCAGTATTTCACATAGGACCTCCATGCAAAGTGGAAGAAACAACATTGTTGGAGGCTTTTAAGAGAAGTGTAGGAGGTGGGATTCAACACAGCTGAGGTCAGGGGTCACAGATTCAGACCAACAGCTTCAGCTCCCGTAAAAGGTGGCTCGTTTGGCTTCCTCGCACGCTCACGTCAACGACAGGCTTGCATGTTCTCAGGCGCTCCCTCCCTACCCCATCTTACAGCGTGTAAAAAGCAAACTTTTGTCAAAGTGCACATAAATATTGCAGCACACCTTGTCTCGCTTGTTTCGTAGTGCATTCCCCATGATTCACCACAGCCCCTTAACCCCCCAATTTTTTTTTATGGGTAAAAAACACTTTGGTTTTGGGTAAAGCTTCTGTGTTGGGCATTGGTTTGTGTGCTTTAGCTTAAGTGTGTATGTGTGTGTGGGAGAGAGACAGGCAGGTGCAGAAGGAAAGATATGTTGTAGGAGGTTTTCTAGCAGACAACTACAATTAAATTATGTGCTATGAATTTGTATGAGATCAGTAAAAGGGAATGTTGGCATTTCAATCATAGTTCAATTCCTGTAGCAAATATATGTTTCTGTATAATTGAAAGATTACATAAATGTAGTCTTTTATGCAGCACAATTTTACAAAGACCAAAGCATTGAGTGCAAAGAGACTTGGATTAACAAAACATCTACGCTGCAACAGATTACCTTTTCTTCCACATGTTTATCAAAACATATTAAATTACCAACAAGTGTATCTTTTGGCCTTCTCATATATTCAAGTAGCAAGGTTGGGTGACATCTAAATGGACAAAACCCTGAACAAATTACAGTAGTTGCTGCTCCATGCAGTCCTTGTAACTAAATGTGGCAAAAACTCAAAATCTTTGTGCAACCAATTTGAATTTGGAATGCCAAGTTTACTTATTTTCATAACATTCAGCAGTAAATTTGAAACTATTCAGTTGCTGATATCATGGGGTTCCTAGTACAAATCCTTGAGGCTCTTCAACTTGCCTGAAAATATTAACGCTCATAACAAATCATGGAGAAACCGACTTGGGTTCATAAAACTACTGTGGAGCAACTAATTTTGTTACCTTCACAGATCAATGTGGTTATATATAATAATGTACAGTAGTTTCACAGTTTGAATCGACATTTACAAGAAATGGTAAAAAGCTGTCATCATATCTTGCTTTAGGTTTGAGCACAGAGGTTTAAAGCTGCATAAAGTTGAATGTTTTATATGAAATACACCAACACTTTAAAAGACAGACACCTCCTACCACCTAAGTAAGATCTGCCCTGTTTGCCCAAAATGAAATGGTGTGGTTAGTTGAGTACATTTTATGCGAGAACTCACAACAAACTGTCTTTGAAATTATCTTTAGAAATGTGGAGGTAACAACCCTAGATATTTGGTATCCGTTGGTCTGAAGCAATACATTGCTCATCATGCTGTGCACAGTTTACTGATATCACATCACATGTTTTCTTTGTGCTGAAATCAAACAAATGTTTCACCTTGATGATAGTAGTAATTAAGTTTGTGGCAGATGCAATAATAAACAACACAATTATACAACATTTGGAGCACTTGTCTTTAACAGGTTTGAAAACATGTCATATTGTCTGGTTGAATACCAAGTTTAAGCTACAATATAGACAGATTTGAAGAGTAATTACACTGTTTCAGCCAAATGTTGTCTTCTTTTGAATTTAAAAAAAATACGAGAGGGAGGGAAAGCACAGGGAAATAGGGTCCTCGGATAAATGTAATCTGCTGCCAGTGAAGAGGGCCAGCCACACCAGGAACTATAACAAAAATGATATCTATCAATATTTAAGTACTAGTATTATTACACAGCTGGTGAGGCTTTTATAATTTGTGGTGCTGTGTTTTTGGTGTGATATTCTTTCAGAATGATTGAAAATGCAAAAAAAGCCCCAAGTGGATGGAAATGTGAGGTTAAAAATGACTACCAACTCTACTATACTAGGTATGTTGTCCTTATCTGCAAGGGGACAACTTGTCTTGACTCCAAAAAGATGATCATATAGTGGCCAACGTCACACCACTGCGTATAACGTAAAGGAGATCCAAAGCTTGCAAAGGATAACACTGATTGTTAGTGTAATAATAATAATATAAACCTCACAACAAAGCACTGCTTTCACGATGTCCTTACAATATTTTTCGAGGTCAGGGTTGCCTGGCCTTATGAGGAGTCCTCCTTTCATGAGTACTAAGAGTCAGCGAAGACGAAGTCACGCTTGAGAGAAATCAAAATGGATCATATTCTGGGTCGGGCCATCCTCACAGCTATAAGCCAACTCTAGTTTAGCATCCTCAATATCCTCAATATCATTAAAAGGTTGTACAGGTTCAGATTCTGAAATATGTTTTCAGTCCAACGTTTTCCCCTTTATTCCTACTTTAGTAATGGGCATAAGGCTTACCCCAAAAAGGAAATCTGCTGTCTTCCTGACTTATCTGTTAGAGAACAGAAATCTTGACATGTAATGTTGCACCCGATGTATGCAAATGTACTTCTCTTATTTGAGATTAAAGAACAACGCAGCAATTATGTGTCACATTGAAATGAATGTATTGACAGAAACAACAGCTGCGGGTATAATGAAAATGTCCATCTTGGCCTTATCATTCGTACGGATATGCAGAGTGCACTTTTATTCAGATCACATATTTCTTGACTTTTTTCTCCCCCCAAGACAAGCTCATAGATAAATCTATCTTGATCTGATGAGAATATTCCAGGTTTTAGACGGAGCCTTTCAAGATCACAGTAGGGGATCCAGCTCAAGACATTTGGACATGGAGCACATGTAAATCTTATCCGTTAATACACTCTGGGTTGCAGTTACAAGAATGGCAAATCAAATTCGGCCCGAACAAAATCACATCAGAGAGATGTATAAACCAACGACACCTATAAATCAATGTGACTGTAAGACACACACACAAACACACACAATCGGCACAAACAGTTCTGATCAAGGCTTGAAGGTTTTTGAGATGCAATCACCTATGGGAGTGTTAGACATGGAACACCCACCGTGCCTGTGCATTAATTTAAAACACTACAGAGACCAGTCATAAACAATGGGTCTGGCAAAGTATTTTGGCCTGAATCTTGATGCTAATAAATAAAGTAAAATCTAATTAATAATTCAAGCTAATCATAGCCACAGAGCTGGAGAACACACAAAGACATATTGGAGCCCGCAGGGGGAAGAGGGAGCTTTCTGACTGAAGCTCCCCGAAGACTGAGGTCTCTACTTTCCTCAGATTTAAATTCAAAGCTCTTGTTTTAAAGAATGCTCTCATAATCCCAACTGGAATCATCCATAATTAACCTGGCAAGCACAATCGTTTACTACATAGACGACAGAGGGGGAGAAATTAATATGGCATCATTATGTCGTGGGTCGTCAAATTATTTCCTCACACATACATGAAATGTTCATGGCTACGGGAGCCATTTGGAAATGTCAATGGTCCATCTATAAAAAGCCAGCTCGGATAATTCTGAATGACTGTGCAAGGTTATTGCTTTTCATCGTGCTAGCATCCAAAAACACGCGTTGTTATGAAAGCTATAAGATAATAGACGTGCGTGGTTGGGGCGTGTGTGATTGCTGCCCTGCTCTCCGGCTGTGTATAGGTAGTGGGGGAGGGGTCGCATTCACATTTCCCACCCAACGATGAGAGTTGGTGACTGAGGAGAGCTGGGCAGGGTGGGGGTGATGGTGGGTTTTTAGCATCTTTATCCATACCGTGTGCTATGGCCCATTCATAGGAAGGGGGCGCACATACTGGTCGTTATCATGCCTGGTTTCAGAGATGGAGGGACAGATGCTTGTCCAGTGTCAGAGCCTCGCTTTGCTCTCCCTCTCTGACAGCACCACCAACTCCCTCCTCTTACATAACCCCCTCCCCCTCTCCAGGCCCACTGCCTGCCTTTATTGGCTTATTTATCTCGTTTTCAACCTTTTCATTTTCACCCCACTGACTGCTGCTTTTCCCCCCCCAACATCATTCCTCACTGAATGCTTCTCTGTATGTCCAGCTCTCTTTGTCACCATGTACATACTCCTGGACTGGATACATGAATGCCATGTTGGATATTATCTCTACAGAGTTTTTGTTTGGTGCACATTCGCATGATACAGCAAGTGAGCAAGGATCCTTCGAAAGGAGAGGACCATATAGTATTGTGCAGAGCGGTTAATCCATTAACGGTGACAACATACGATTTAACTTCATATGATCTTAACATAAATCACAATGCATATTTAGATATTCATTTGCTTCATAGTAAGTATGGAATAGAGATACTGGAAACGAGCAGGATATAAATTAGGTGGTAATACTGATGGAGAGTAAAATCTCCCTGTAAGCAATACATGCTTACATAATCACATCTGCTGTGAGCTTTCAAATGTGTGAAACATGAAATAAGCCTGATTGGTCTAGAAGGAAAAGGCTTGCAATACATTTAACAGGAACCGATAGAACGTGCCAATCTCCTCCTGCCTCCTCAAACCTCTCCTTGGTTGTAGTAATCTGCTAATATCAGCCAGGTTACGGCTGATATATGGGCTCAGCTCAGGGGGATCTCTTCCACTGAAATTTCAGCCTCCATTTTACCCCTGTGCTTCTTCTCACCTATCTTCCTCCCAATGCCTCCCATTTCTAGCTATAAACGAGATCAGACACAAACGGAGGGACTACAAACGATGCAGCGGCTTCACTAGCCGCAAATGTGAGTCTACATAGACACATACTCATGCACAGCAAGAACCATTCCTTGAATCTCTTGCTCACCAAGCTACCCTTCCCCCACCCATGCTCACTCTAATGCTCGCATACATGCACCTTCCTTAATTAAAGACTGTGCTTCTGAAGCCGTTGTGACCTTTTATCAACTGTGATTTATAAATACATGTAAATAAATGGAGATAATAGAAACAAAATGGAGCGCATGTGAAGAGGCAGTTTCATTCACACTGTGCGGCATGTATGAAACACAGATTACTGCTGATACTCCTTTTTTCCCTGACAACACATTTATTATATTGCGATTCTCCTCAGCAGAATGACTAAATAGGGAAAAAACTAAGGCTAAACAGGAAAAGGAACTGGTATCAGAGATCGATTTCATCATCTCTTCCTCTACTCTGAGCCAAATGAGCCACAATCCTAGAATTAATTTATCTCTGACAAATCTATTTCATTCATGTAATGTTCGAAGACAGTAATGTCAAAGTAACCGACTATAGAGATCAATTAAAATGATTCCAAACTGCCTCTCAGTGCTGCTTCAATGAATGAAAATGCACCATTTTTTGGCCTACGATAGCTGCATCAGCGTAAGCCTTTGACGACATACACTAGGTGTGTTAAATGTATAAGCATTAGTCATCTGCCTCAAATCCAAACATGAAGATCATCTCCGTGTGTGCAGGGGAACTGGATCAGTCCTGTTCTGTTCTCCTCACTCTGCCACCATCAGAGGAAGCACAGTCAACAAATGGGAAACTGAGGGCTTGAGATGAATACTAAATATGAATTCTCTCCCATAAAGCGACAGCTGATACATGATGGTCTCTGTTTTACTACAGCAGCAGCTCATCGGATCCCAGTCCTTCCTGCCAGGCCCCACAGGCCAGACTATCTGAGTGAGGAACAAGAAGAAGATGAGTTACCTGGTCATACCACTCCCGGTTGGTACAGGTGCACTCGGGCCACCATCCTGCTTGTCCACTGGGGTGGTTGCCGTTTACTTTGGCGCCACACTTGGATTGGCCCTTTGGGTTGGGGCCTCCAGGGCCCCCACCAGACATAATCTTGCCCTTACTTCTCCCCAAAGTGCCCGATCCTCCTCCCATGCTTCCACCTCCCCCTGAGGCCGGAGGGGGTAAGGTCTGGCCTCCTCCGTACCCAGGTGGGTATCCATAGGGCTCGGCCTGCCACTCTCCTCCATACGACGGGGCGTCCATCCTACGCAGGGCAGCCATACGGGTCACCTCATAACATTCGGGGCACTTGCAGCAGTGGTGGTGTTTGTGCATGCTGGCTGCGCTGGCTGGGCTGACGCTGAGCGGCGTGGCACTCTGTCTCTGCTGCCTCCTCAGATCTCACACAGCACGCTGTGATCGGCTCACAGAGCGCTAATGCCGACAGAAATAATACTAATCACAGGAATTTCTACAGATTTTCCCTTTTCGTCAAATCCTGTCACTCTCCTCTTTATTCCTCTCGGATGTAGAAAAAAAAAAGATCAAGAGGGACGGTAAGCAGCAACAGGAAAACAAAAATACAAAATGGGCACGTAGTCTTTGTCCTCTTGACGTAGAAGATCAAAGGAAATATTCAAAATATTGTATACGACCACACAATCAGAGACCAGCCCCGATGGTAGAAATTTCCTCTTGCTTCTCTTGGTTCACAGTGATACGCATATAAATTCATAGATATATATATATATATTCTTTTGTTTATATATCATATATATTTACACACACAATTACATATAAAAATATTAATATAAACAGACAAGCACAAATACAGTTATGTACAGGGATAAATGTATATATATATAAATATCTATATGCGTGTGTACAAATATATATATAGATATATAAACAATATGTATAAATAAATGATATCCGCAGATGAAATCTTCCTCTGGTAATTCTTGGTATCTTCCCGTTCTGTCAAAATCTCACGGTTTTCCTCCTGCGTTGAAAAACGTTGTCTTTCTCTCTCTGTTTCTTTTCTCAGCCTGCAGAGAGGAGCTGAGCACTGGATCGCCTCTCAGCCAGCTTGCCCTAGATGTGGATTATTCAGAGGGATGCGAGCAAGCAAGAGGGAGATGGAGAGCGAGAGACACAGAGAGAAAGAGAGAGAGAGAGAGAGCGGCAGGGAGGGAGGGGGAGAGAGATACGTAGCAGCATCCCTCCAGCACCTCAGCCCTGACAGCCACAGCCAATCAACTGGCAGCGCTGCCATCAGCAGCAGCAGCACCAACAGGACTGAGCGCTTCACTAGCTGCTCTTAAAGGGGCCACAACCGCTAAAGCACACTGCTGCCTGCCTTGGGTGAAAAGGTACTGCTTCACAGATATAAAAGGCACAATGAAAACATTGAATTTATTCAGTTCCTCAATTAAAAAGGTCAGCAAGTCGTAGTGTGCTGCATGTCATTGCTAAAGCTCGACCCCAATCCACTAATTGTGAGTCTCATCCATCTTTTTCATCAGACCAATGCAGCCAAAATCCAACTTACAGTGAGCACCCTGTCGCTCTGACTGGTCACTGTTCACCTCCACGGTCATCCCTAGTTCAGCTGCAGACTCAACAGCTTTCTTGAAAGTGATGGCAACCCGGGGCTCTGTGTCACAGCACACAGCTGCAAATTATCTCACAATATAAGCATGTGCAGCAGATGAAAATCCCTTTTTCTCCTGAATATAACTAGACCTGCCTCTCAGCAGAGATGCCTTTGAAAGACGCTGCATTACTTTCCATCACTCTTTACCCCTCTTCCTTTTTTAGCATTACTACTGGCAAAGCAGCACTACTGTTTAATTCATGTTACTGTTAAGTCCTGCCCATGTGCAGGATTGGGTCAAACTAAGCACAGCGAGAGAAAACTGCACTCCTGAAGCCTCGCTTAACAACCATAGGGGAAATATTTTATGTTCACAATGATGACATCAACACATGTGTACGAAACCAACAAGATTACACGCTTGGGCTTCGAGTGGGTGGAGGAAGAGATTGAGAGTGAGAATGTGTGAGGGGAAAAAAGAGAGAAGGAGAGACTATATGGCTTTTATGTATCTGTGGCAGTTATATTTTCAGTAATGCGATTGGACTGCCTGTGAACCATTTTGCATGCTTATGAATTTGTGGGTTGATCACAGCTAGATATAAAACATCCTGACACTGAGGGTGAAGGTTTATTTTTTAGAGACCTAAGAGGGAATGTTACAGTGTCGCCATTAAAGCACTGCATATATGCATTATTAATGAAATGTGACGGGGAACAGAGCTGGGTGTGTCTGCATGGGGGAGAGAGTATTTGTACATAGTCTGCATGTTACACTGCTCATACATGAAAGCCTTTTGTGTCAGCACATAAGACACAGTGCCTGTAAATTATAATTATAATAACGTGTATCTATGCATCCTTCCTGCTGAATTGAGCTGGATTTTCAGGCGACACTGCATTGTGTTGCAGTCGTACCAGGAGGCACACACAGCAGGCGCACTGACACTAAATTACATGCAACACTAACTCACTTCATTGTAATGATATTATTTCAATGCAACCTACAGAGAATTGCCATCAGAGAGCAAAAAAGAGGAGCAACATTTTTAAATAGACACTTAACCAGTGAATGCTTCAAGTTCCATGTCGGATGCAGCCACAAACCCTGCAGAAGCCAATCAGAGCAGAGGGGCGGGGCTTAGAAGCAGCGGCTTGAAAGGACGATGTAAGCATATCGATCACAGCACACATGACCGAGCACATGTTGCAACCATCCTTCCCTCGCGCTGTCTCTCCTAAAAACTATCCACATAGTATTTGACTTACAGAGGACACACACACACACACACACACACACACACACACACACACACACACACACACACACACACACACACACACACACACACACACACACACACACACACACACACACACACACACACACACACACACACACACACCACACACACACACACACACACACACACACCACACACACACACACACACACACACACACACACACACACACACACACACACACACACACACACACACACACACACACACACACACACACACACACACACACACACACACACACACACACACACACACACACACACAGAAATGTGTATATAGACACATTAAGTGACTAGGAGAAACACAACTGCTACCTTTAAATATTACATAATATAAAATATTTAAAGAATTTGGTAGGTCTTTTTAGCGTCAATATATTGCTGGTTCTGTGTATCAGAAGGATTCCAGTAAGAGGAATACAGGACGCACTAATCCCCTTAGAGTTATTACAGTAAAGGTCTTAAAGGGTAATGTGGTGTTGTACATGTTGCTTAAGATATTTATAACCTTTTGTAATTTTTTTATATTGCCTTTATGCTGTAATTACTAAAGAAATGTATTTCTTCATATCTTTTTCAGCTTCTTTAAGAGTAAACATTTCAGTAGAGAGGTGATAGTGTGAAATGCCAACTGCAGCCCTATTCACGTGGAATAAATTCCACATCAGTACAATATTGTGTAATCATATCCCATAGCGATGCAATAAATACAATCCTTGCACACATGTTACATTTTTGTTGCGGTTATGTAGCCTCAGTTTTGATTCGACTCAATGAAACTAATTTTTTCATGTTGTCGTTTTCAGTGTCCTTGTATTAGATTACATGACATTTTCAAATGTAATCTGCAGTTTATAACGTTATAAAACTGTCACCTATACAAGATTATTTTTCCGTTTGTAGGACATTGCCAAGGAATAATCAGTTACTGGCATATCCTTAATGGAAATACATAAATATTGGAAATGTAATATTTATCTTAGATAACATGTGGACAAAATGTTTCCCTTTCATAGTGACATAACTTTTATCATAATTTCTAAAACAACATATTGTTACAACCACGGGAACAACACCGCGCACTCGGGTATGATTGAACTATTAGCTCGTAATTACACTCTGACTCAAATGTAATAACTATCCTGTAGAAAATACAATAACAACCACTTGACTTTAGAAGACCCCAAAGAATAGCAATATTGTACTCCTTGGACTCATGGCTCTATAATATATAATAAACATCACGTATGCACATATGTGTATACAGACATGAGTGAGTGGTGTGAGTGTTAGTGTGCAGTCCTTGATAAATATTGTGCCCAATTAAACAGCTTTGACTGGAAAGGAGTGGAGCAACAGCATTAGGTGATTTATCTTGTGAAATGAAAGCGCTAACCTCTGACCTTCTGTTGACAAATGAAAAAGAGGGACCTTTGATTTATGGCATAAACGGGGAAATTATCCAGTGCTTTTGAACGGAGATGCTTCCCGCATCCCAGCTTGCAGCTCCCCCAACACTCTGAGCTCAGCCTCAGCCTGCACGGCCCTTATTACATAAACCCACCTGGACACCCTGTAACAAACACACACACATACACAAATACACACACACATGCTATCATAATGAGCATTACAACCCCCAACCACAGCACACACCATGTACTGAGCTTTTCAGTCATTTCTAGGCATTTCTCAGAAAAGCTATGTGACTACTCCTGTGTCACCTGACCGGATGCAGCACCATAAAAGGACAGTCGGTACTGAGGCAGTCTTAAAGAGGCAGCTCCATATCAACACATACTGAGCCGCTCTACTGTAGCCTTAACTAACTGCAAGAGGGGGGTGAGGAAGCAAAATTCTCTCTCAGGCATCATTGCATCTTTGCAGAATCTGTAGATCTTTAGCAGAATCTTTACAGTGAATGCTTCCACTACTCAATGAATCATAGCTTTGTGAATGTGGAGGGAGGGGGGTACATGGTAAAGCAAGAGAGACCCCAAGACAGGAAGCCAGTCAGACCCAGAGAAGAAAAGATACTCATCAGTTATGTACTAAAAGCTAATGTAACCTGCCAAAGAGCCTCCACGTCCACGATGCTCTCCTAGCGATGCAGACGCTGAAAACAAAAGCTAGATGGATAAGACTCCTATTAATAGGCCTCAGTGGCAGAGAACAGCTGCTCCACACACACACACACACACACACACACACACACACACACACACACACACACACACACACACACACACACACACACACACACACACACACACACAAAACACAGCACCTCAAACTGATGGAATAATGAGAGTAAAACATACACATGGAGCAAAATGAGAAGTGGAGGGATATACAAGATGACAAGAGTGGAAGATTGTATCAGAGCCGCATGGCTAACGGAAAGCGTTTGGTGGAGATTTCTTTGCAGACCCACAAAGAACGAGAGCTATGAAATGGAGTACTAGTAGGAGGTTAAGAGATGAGCTGACAGAAAGGTGAAGGTAGCTGATCAAATATGATAAAGGTGTTGTAGGTCCACGACAGACGCAATAACCGAGGAGAAACCAAACTAGGTGCCCTATGTGTGGGCAGAAATGCAATGACTAGAGGGGGCATTACTGAAGCATGGTGCTGAACAGAAGGGGGAGTAAAAATAGAGAAAAGAAAATAGAGAGAGATGCCGAGAAAAAAACAAAGTGCTTATGTGTCCATGAGTGCATAGGAATGCAAAATAAACCCTGTGCAATTACCCATTCACCTTGTCACAGAGAGCATTGCATGTGAAATCAGTGTGCTTGCTGAGTGTGCATCATCACGATTGTGCTCATATGCGTGCGCGGTGTAAAAAGCAGAGCAGAAACAGAAAGCGAGAGGGGAGAAGAAAACAAAGACACAAATTAAAAGAGGAATGAAAAAGACGGGATGAAAAACAGAGAAGCGAGGAGAGATAGATAGAGAGAGTCGGAGCAGTCTGTAGGGATGCAGGCGGGGGAGGAATGTGGTTTCCATGGCAACCCGAGGAAAGGCTGAGCTCTGGGTGTCCGTTCCAGCTCTGCACTGCACCGGCCCTCGCCTCTCAGCCGCCTTGCTCTCTCTCTCTCTCAGCCTCCCCCACTATATCTTCCTCTATACACCCCCCCCCCCCCCCCATTTCTCTCCCTTTCTTTCCCTCCTTCCTGTTCCCTGCGCCTCCTCAGCTCCCTCACCTCCCTCCTTCATGTGATGGAGGGAGTCACACACACACACTAACACACACCGTATAATCCACAGTCAACCTGTACTGTCACCGTATCTTCATGCAGACATTATCATGCGAGCACATTGAATCCATGTGCTCACAGCCTGCTTCTCCCCCTCTCTCCCCCTCTCTCCCCCCTCTCACCCCTCCACCCACTGCACTAGTTCTGGGCTCAGCTGAAAAGCCAACGCCTGCGGCCACTGTGCTGCCATGTGCCACTGGCCGTGTTGTAATGGGGAAGGCATGTGAACACAAGGGCTTTTAACAATACTGAGGAACACAGCTATATTGTATCAGATAAATCTCTATCAGGACATATGAGGACCGTTGCTCGTGTAAGCAGCAGGTTGACCACAAATCGTAGAGAAATTGTTTTGGGAGATACACTTATTCACCTTCCTGCCAAGATTTATATTAAATGATCAATACAGATCTCATGTCTCAAGTGTAAAAATAAGAAATGGCACATTAACCACATTAACCTTAAAGATTTCCAATCTTTTGTATATACAGATGAAGTAATGAGATGTAAAGCAGGTATTATTGAGCTTAAAAGGTGAATGTAGTCAGATGTTGTTTCCAATGCAGAGCTGTTTTCCCCTGTTTCTAGTCTGTATGCTAAGCTAACTGCCTGCTAGCTCTAGGTTTATATTTAACAGACACATAGGAGTGGTATCGATCAAAATGTCAGCAAGCAAATACATGTGTTTCCCTAAAACTATATATTCCTTTTAACCTGTGTTATTAGCGCAGAGCAGCAAGGAGAGCCTAAAACATAAACTCATACTTAAGAATGTAAGTGTTTTGCAGCTGCAGGTGAATAGTGATGACAACATATTTACAAAACGGCTTTTACATAATTGCTATATGATTAAAGCTTAAAAACTATTAATTACTTTGATCTGTACAAGCATAATGGATGCAAATTATCATTGTAGGTGTTGAATGCTGAAGAGAAAGTTAATTAAATCGTTTTAAAGAATGACAAATTAACATCAAAACAATTAACACAAAATCTATTTGTGGACTACTTGGACTGCTTTGTGTGTTGTTTACCAGTCATGCCTCAACATCATAAAATGTTTAAAAGATCATCAACCTTCATGAACAAAAATGTTTCATGATGATTTTGCTGGGGCACTTCTGCGATGCCTCACTAAACTGTCATGGTGAATGCGTAATCGTCACATCATGAGGTTCATTAGTATCTGCTTCTATTAGCAGCAGCTGCCTTTTCTTGTGTCTTTTCTGATCGCCCTAGGAAACTCCTTTTCGCTTTGCTTTACTCACTTTTGGTATGTCGACATGAGATAAAGTCACCAAGCCAGAAACTCGCTCCACTTTGTGAGGGCTCCTCCTGCTGGTCACTCGCACCCGAGACACACCCTCCTCCTGCTCTTCCTCTTCTCCATCATCATCCTCCTGTGGGACAAGAGTGAATAAAAAAAAAACTTGTGGATTCCAAAAATGACAATCATCGCAAATAAGATTAACGGTATAGTTCAACAAAATGTAATTTCTCATTTGCTCTTCAGCTAAGAGTTAAATAAGAACATTGATACTACTTGCACATCTGTAGGATTGTGAGTATATTTTCAGTGAGAAGATTGATACCACTCTCATTTCTGAGCGCTACATACAGTATGAACCTACAGCTAGCAGCTGGTTAGCTCAGCTTAGCAAAAAGGCTGGAGGCAGTTAAAAAAACAGCACGCATGACTGTCTGAATGTCTAAAATCTGCAGCCCCAAAACTCCCCAGTAAACATTGTAAAAATGTTTAGATAATAGTTTAAAAACACAGCCTTGCCAAGACTTTAGTAAGTCAGTAAACAGCGCCGTGCTAGCTGCTTCCAGTCTTTATGCTAAGCTAAGCTGCTGGCTTCATATTCAGCACACAGACATTAGTGTAGTAAAAGGAGAGAGCCTTTGCAAAATCTAAAATGTGGAAATTATAGGGCAGAATAACACATCAACACAGGGCTATTTGTTGTGGAAACAGTCCCCTGCCGAGCAGCACAGAAGTGGACGGTTCACTCCCTCTCATATTTATGACAAATCAAGGTCAGTACAAAATAATTGCAAACTTGTCCCTTATCAAACTTAACGAAATAACACATTGTACTGAATGAGGATGGGGATACAATAAGTCCACAGTGCTTGAAATCCCTTGATACCAGTCACACCACTCCCAAAGTTTAGACCACACAGAACCTTAACTGACAGAGGGCAGCTTTCCGAGAAGGCATTACATGTTCAAAGTTGGAAAAAAAGTTATATCAAAACAGTCCCAACAATTATCCAAACAAGGAGTGATGCCCTTCTTAGGCAATATTGCAAATTAAAATGAAAGCTGCTCAAGTTAAAAAGACGATTGTTTGTATAAATACACATCTCTAAGCATACAGGTGGCAGTGCCTGGCATTTCTGCAACTAACTGGCACCGACTTGCAAAGACACAACATATTTTCCTCTGTTGTTGCACTGGTATGAATCCTGTACTCTGCGTCCTGAGCATAGACTGTATATATAAAGGTCCTGAGATGCTAAGTGAGTTTTTCATGACCACTTCATTCCCAAGTGGCTGAGCTGACAGGGAGGTCAACTGTCACAGCCCGAGCTGCCCGCTCTGTCTAATACATGCAACCTAGAGCATGCACTATGCACACACACACACTCACATACAAACATGCACTTAAAAAAAAATGTGTAGACACATTTGAAATGAGGCCATCAATTAATAATTCAAGTCATACAATATTTAAATGTATGACATGTTTCAGTTTCTTCATTGGTATTACTTTCTGAGTTATTCCCAGACTATCACACAATAATAAAGGTATTTGCAATCAAACACCAACATCTTTGTAGATATAACATCAACTACATCACTAAAAACGGTTTTCCTCTACACCCTTCTTCTTTCTTTCATTTCTTTTCTCCACTCTCACCTGCTACTCTGCACCAAATCAGGGAATTTGCAGACTCATTTAGTTTCCCTCCCATCCTCCACTCAGGTGACAACATGGCTGGAATACTGATGAGCCCCTCACTGGGTGTCCATTAAGCAGCTCTCTCCCTCTCAAACTTCCCCCTCTCTCTCTCTCTCCAGGACGGTGCCTGGCCCCACAAGCAGCTGGGATCCAGAGAGGGAGCGATGTGGGGAAGGATCTGGAGCCAAGCTGCACTGAATTAGAAGCTCGACAGGGCGGATCACAGAACACACCGAGAGCAGCTCACGATGGCAGAGGAAAGTTCAGACTACAGTCAGAGTTTGTGGGGTCTTTCGATAGGTGTCACAGATGTGGCACTGCAACTGATATAATGTGTTTCACCTATAAGAAAGTCCAATATTTTGTATTTTGACTTTCTGTCTAAACGGGGAGAAGAAGTATGTCACATTGTGTAGATTGACATTTGCTGCTTTATCTGTACTTTATTAATTTAATGGCAAGTTTCATTAAGTAATAGTAGTGTACTGTAGTATATAGAGTAATACAAACTGATAAATGGTTAAAATAATTAACCAAATAAATGGAAAACTGACTGAAACAGATGGCTTAAAGTTATTGTGTTGTTCTAATTACATGGTAAGTAGTTATAGCTATCCTAAAAGTAATTGATGAACCTTTTAAAATGCTTAAGGTAATAGGTAAATGTTTGAAAGAATCTGCTTTCAATACAATTCCTAGTATTAGCATAAATGCAAAATCCCCTTAACATTGATGATTCCTTTCTGTAAAAGTATTGGAGCCAGAGTGTTCTACATCCTATATATAACAGTACTAAATAATCTTCAAATATTGGATTTTATATTAGAAACACTTTTAAATAACATCCAAACTAAAAATCACTTAAATTAACACATTTGGAACATGATGGCTGCTCATGATAAAAGTGTACTTAAGCCAAAAAGAGCCACTGGACTAATCCTACATGTTAGGTCATAACGCTTTCAAATTCTTAAATATCAGAACTTATGAATGTCAATATGGTGCCTACTATATCCTTTACTCAATGTTAAAAATGCATGAGATTCCTTTCTGTTGAAAATGCTGTCCCTTAGCAGAGCTTTTTGCGCAGTCATACACTGGACAACAGTCTTCTGCTTTTAAACCTCCATTTAATAACGTCTACTAAATGACAACTTTTTGGTCGTTGCCCTGTTCAAAGGACCTTACATAATCCATTTCAGACTTAGCACATGCATTTCAAAAACACATTGCCATTAAGTGATTGAGTGGAGGGAGGGGCTGTTAAGCACAAAAAGGAACAATGTTAGATTAAAGCTCTTATCTCATGTGAGAACTGAATTGCATAATTACACTATCCACTTTATAACAAAAAAAAAACCTGAACGAGGGTTTGCACATACATATTTAGAAACATGCATTCAATAATTTATTTATCGAGCTCTTTGTGACATCTTGTAAAGATCCCATCTACCAAACGCACGGTGGCTCATTCAAATCCAGAGCCACCTGTCTTGTTTAAAAAACTGGATCAGAGAGGTAAGGCCCTTCTGACTAATGTTTGACATCACATTCACTGGGTCAATAAGTGACCAATCAGAAGGTCCCAAATGACCAAACAGGAAATGGACAAGGAGGTTCAGTGGGACGGTCAGAGGCAACTGTCAAGCACCAGGGAATTTCCTAATGAAGAGACCGAACATTTTGAACATACCCACTAAATGTGTTTAAGTCAGATACGGGCATGACGGTATTGTAATGAAATTCACTTGAAAATGTGGACTTTCATTTCTGATTAAAGTTGTGTCCTACAATAATAAATAGGGCATTGTGTATACCGCAACCCTAACCCTAACTCACATCTAAGTAGAATAATACATTCACAACACTCAATGGACTATTGGGGTCAGGGTTATATGTAATTTGCTTTCTTACTGCATATGTGTCCCGTCTGTTTCACTACGGTTACAGTCATTTAAAGTGGTTCCTAATAGTGTGAGAGATATGTCCGTTTTTTGTGCTGGTAATTTTGAGACTTGATAAGCCTGCTGCATGTAACTGAAGTGCTTTTGTTACACATTTAAACTCAGAAAAGGGTTTCAAAATATTTCGAGTGGGCTCTTTTCACTGCTGAAGTATTTTTGAGTAGACAGGGAATCTACTCTGTTCCCATTTCTGTTGTGTTAGTTATTTGAAAAAGAACTACTAATATTATATTTCTATGAATCAATACACTGTTGCATACTAGCATGCCTCTAAATGAATTCAACACAGAAAAATGTATTTAGTTTTGTTAAATAAATGAACAAGTGACATTACACTTGGAATCTTGTGGATAATAATTGTGCAAAAGTAACAGTAAGCGTAGGAAATGGCCTGCTGCTTTTCCTTTAATGAAATACGGCATCTTTAAGATTCTAATCATTTGATTAAATTAGTCTGAGGTTTCAGTGGGCGAACCCATTTATTTTGGTTAAAAGGGATCAAAGCTGCCCATTGTGCCTTAAATTCAGTTAAAAAATGAAATTTGAAAACTGAAAATGAAATCAGTTTTTTTGTTTGTGGCATCACAATTAACTAAAAACCCCGTGTACTGCATGTAGACAAATGTTGCATGACAAATAAACAGAGATACACACAATAAGCAGCAGTTATATATATATTTTTTTCTTTCTCATTTCAAAAACAGGCCAGGGATCAATAGTAAACGGACTTTAGAAGTCAGGCAAAGATCAATTACATTAACATTTTGGCATAACTGAAGAAGATGCAATATCAAATCATGCGAGTGACATGGACAGTGGAACTAAATGACCCTTATTTGTAACCCTTGTGTGGACTCTGTGATGCTCCTCAGTTAACTGCTGAATATGGTTTTCTCCTCTCAAAGCAGTTGCTGTATTTTTTGTCCTACAGTAAAAATATTCATAATAACCACGTGACTGCAAACACTTGGCTGACTTCATGAGAGCGGCCCACTGATGAGCAAATGGTAATCAGCGTTCTTTTGACTCTGCCTAATTTCCTCTTCTCCTGTCAACCCATGTGATCCCTCCCTCCTGTTTTCCCCCCTGGCTGACACTCAATCTCCAGGTTGGAGTCAAAGCCGCCGTGAGTCACGCTAACATTTTCTCCATGTAGGAGTGCGAGGGACCCAGGGAGGTACACCTTGTGTTGGCTGGAGTAACCTTTCTGCGCAGGCGAGAGCACGGCACACAGCAGCATGTGTGACACCAGATACAATGTAAACATTAAGCATATTTTCTCCAATCTATAATGTGAAGAAGGAAAATTACCTCCCACGCATCTTGCCTGCTGTCTTCTTTCACAACAGTTTGTTCTGTGTTCAGTTGCAAGGTCACCTCGTAACACTCTTGAATATCTGTGAGAAAAAAGAAAAAATTGAGCGTGTTTTTTTGCGTAACTTGGATCATCATAAACAGATGTTTGTGTTTTTTTTAACTTCATTTTATTTCCTGCTCACAACTTCTCAGCCAACGAAAGTGAGCAGCATTGTTTAAGTAAAAGAGTCCAGCGATCAATCATGGACACGTTGGGAATTGTTTTTCCTCAGTGGTGCACAGGGTGAAAACATGGGGGTGGGAGTCGTCTGTTGACATGGAAGTTATGTCTCCACATTTGCAAATGCTCTTCTTATCTTGCTGCTGAACTACATGACTCAGGTACTGACTGAGTAAATCATCAGCTCAGTCAGTCTAAGAGGCCCACGTACATATATTTCCTATTACCTGAACAACATGCCTCAGTTCTCTACTTTTTATTCTTTTCAGTTCAACATCACCATAGATCAGTTACACTGTAGGTCATATCCATTGTTGTTGCTTTGAAGCTCCATTTTAGAGTAAGGGTACATGAGCGCTTACGCATGATGAATACATAAAGACACTGCCCCCTAGTTGAGTAGTGGGCAATTCATACCATGTAACATGCCTTGATTTGAGTGCTGTAGAAAGGGAAGTTGGTATTATATTTCACATTTTCACAAGGTATGTTTCAAACTTTATTTGAGGAATTGACTTCACATATTTGTTAACAAGCCATATTGTGAATATAAGTTTGTGAAAGCAAAAAAGAACATGCCAGTAAATCTGAGAGGCTGTGCTGTGAGGCTTTGAGCTAAATGCTAACACACTCACAAATACAATGCTAATGTGCTGGCGTCTTTTCAGCATAATGTTTACCATGTTCACTATCTCAGACCGCATTAACATACTAACACTTTCTCAAACACCACAAAATACTATATGAGAGCAGCATTATTAGCATCTTCGCGACACATTTCAGCATCTCTTCTGAAGTTTTTTCTTTTTCAGATGACTCTACTCCACTGTTGTCCTCCCTTCTCTTCTGGTCTCCACTCATGACCCTGCGGCTCATGACACGCCCATGTCCTGTGGTCACCTATTGACTGGCAGCCGTTTGATGAGAATGAGCTGGGACAATTTTGCTGATGTCACACGCAGACCTAGTTACCGCACTGTTGACATCAAGAGGTTGCTGGAGAGTTCATAAACTTCCCAAAGTCAGGACAACACTCCCTACTCAAGGACACATGTACAGGATCTTACATTTAAAATACACATATTAAAACTTATGTCAAGAAAATGTCTTTTTCAATAAACAATGTGACCTCTTTGTTGAAACAGTCAAATAAAGTGCTCTCTGTATGCATGTATATGTATATGTATATATTTATATGTGTGTGTGTGTGTGTGTGTGTGTGTGTGTGAGAGAGAGAGAGAGAGAGAGATGAAGAGATAAGAGTCAGTATGTCCCACAAAACACTGCGAGAACAAAAGTGTAAGAATGGAGCATGTGACTCATCCCTGTGTCTGAATGTGGAGGAGTGAAGTCATGTGTGGGCAGAGGAGTTGGTTGCCCAGCTGACTAAAGAGCAATCTCACTAACACAAACTCTTATTGGCACTATATGCACACACACAAACACACACACAAGCTGTAGGGCCTACCTGCATACAGGCACCAACACAAATACCTACAATGACGCTAGAACATAATTTCGATGCAGCATAAAGTTAGAAATTACTACATTCTTTTGAGCCACGAGAGTATTACGAGTATGCGACTTAACTCCAAAACAAAAATCTAGATATTAAAGTTAGATATATTTCTTGCCTAAACGTAGCAATATAGTTATGTATTGGCTATAAAAGGAGACATGCTGTTGGAACGATCTACACATATATTGAGTCATTTGACCCATTGTTCATATGAGATAATCTACTGTAGTTAACTCATCTTTTAAATAGGCCTTGAAAATGTTGCATCTGCTAAGTCTTACAGGGTTTTGCTCTGCAGCTGCATCGCGCACACCTGGCTTGCTTTCACATTACTAACACTTCTAATTAAATATTGTTCAGTTATTCCTGGCGGAGGTAACAAGACAGAGAAAGGTGCTCAATCAGGTCTTGAAGTGTTTTGAGCTCGAGATTCACAGTCACACAAAGTACAGAGAGTTTTTGTTAAACTATGACTTTCCAAAAGAAAACCAAACCGTTCCAACCCTCACGGACCACATAAATTCCTGACTATGGAAAAAAATACATAATGCAAGCCAGAAGTCTCTTTCAGAGGACTTATTCCCAGATCGCTTTTTGATGTTGGGTGTATTTTAGGATAGCCTGATCCGAGCTCTAAGCCTTTTTGTCACAGTGATAGGGGGTTTCCATGCAAGAAAAGTATTTGTGTGAGTTAGGCCTCTCCTTTTTGTCATGTACCTATTCAATTAGACGGAAGTCATCTCTGTATTGTCTGCCTGGGTGAATCATACAGAAAGAGAATGCAACTGGATTCTTACATGATGGTGAGCAAGACATAGCTCACTAGAATAACACATTCACAGAAAACTAGGTCACGATTTCAAGGCATAGGAAACAATTCACCCCCTTGTCACTGCCTCGATAACCACTCCCCAGGCATTTAAGGTCTTCCGCAATTTAACATGTCTGTCAGTATGTGTACCCTAACTCCCTGCAGCCCCCCTAGCCTCCCACTGCATGTTTGTATGCAGGAACAAAAGGGTGGACGCACAGTTAAGGCAACCTTTGTTCGTGACTGTGCAACCATGCAGACATCCAATCAAGCGGCCTGTACTGAACCTTCCCACACTGCATCAAACACCTCTCTACTTCCCACAGTGCAGAGACAGAGAAACATATAAGGCATAAACTAACTGTACTTTAATATCAGCAGAGAGCTGTCTTCTGATCTTCTCAATCTGAAACGTTATTCTCTTGTTAATTATCTGTCTGCTGTTGTTCCGTAAAAAGAAACACAAAATGTGCCGAACTGGCCCTGAGCATGTGAAGGCAAACACAACAAGAGAGGATGAGAGGATGAGTAATGTTTATACAGCACTGTATTCCTATTAGTGCTGTGAACCGGCTGCTCCTCCGCTCTGCCTTCCCTGATGAGAACCACATGTTGAACGAAGGCCTGCACCTGAGACACCGCGGCCACAGGCCTCCTCTTCCTCTACCCTCACACTCTGCACAGATTATCACCAGAGAGCCAGGAGAGTTGTTGAAGAGGCTTGGCATGATGGCCAGGAGCAGTTTATTTTGCCGCCTGCCTCTGGCTCTGCCCTGATTGAATATACTTCGTAAGGAATGTTTGGCATCCTGATTTGGGAAGTGAAATCCTCTCCAAGTCTCATTAACATAAAGAGGACCTATTGTGCTTTTTGGGTGTGTTATGTAGGTTTTTGTGCATGTAAATAGTTTGCAAAGGCTTTCCAAAGTTTGCTCCATTTGCAGTTTCTCTCCCACACACTCCCCCCTGCCGGAAACGCCTCAATCGGAGTCCTTTGTTTACTTCGTAACAGAATGACATCACTATGTAACACTTGCGCTTCTATTGGCTAGCGCTTCAATACATTGTACATGATAGGCCAACGAACGGGACCAATCACTACAGAGCCAGCCAGCTAACCAATCAGAGCAGACTGGGCTCTGGTTTCAGACAGAGGGTGAAAAGAGGTGCTACAGCACAGGCAGTATGAGAAAAATAAATACTTTTTTGAACATTAAAGCATGGAGACATGTCACAGTAGAGGCACATAATACAAATATGAACCTGAACATGAGCATAAAATGTCCAAAATAAATAGCAAGGTAGATTACATCTGTAACAATAATGGGTTACTGTTGCAAGCCTGCTAACAAGAATACTTCAAGCTTCCATCATTTACGCCCTGTAGAGGCTTTCTTTTACAATTCCATGCGATGAATTTACTAGTAGCTACTTACTACCTTGAGCTAAATACTTGATGGTCTCTTGATATTTCTTAACTTTACATGTTGATAAGGAAGGTCGGAAAAATGCATTATGGGATTGTTAAGCAATAAAAGAAGCACCAGTTGTGTCTTCTGATCCGTCAAAAAAAGGATGCATATCAATCCTGCATTATAAAGGCTTTGAGATGAGACTTCTTGACCTGTTTAGCCATATTTGGTTTTAAAATATTGACTTTGAATTATGGGATACAAAAAAAGACTCCCGTCCGGACCCCACATGCAAAACCAGTAACCCATCCCGTTTTCATTGCAGTACGAACTAGGTACTATCATTTGTATCATTGAGTATTCTTTGTTAAAATGGGGATCGGCCTATCTGCCAAACAACATGGAATAATGTTGGTTCACTATTGCTTTAGATAAATCACTAGTAAATGTCATGTTATATTTATTTTACTGCTGCCTGGGCCTCCCCTCCCCCTCAGCTCCCTAGCAGTGGGTCAGCAGTAGCAACAGCAGAGCCGAGGGCAGGCGTCGTTATAACATGGCTGTGGTAATTAGAAAGACCACTCAACCATCGGTTAAGCTGAAGTAATGTGCTTCATCTGCTCTAAAAAGAACTCCGATTCACATTGGCTTCCCTGAGCCTCTTTCGAAAACACCAACGTTGTGAAGAAGTGAAGCTGGTAAATATAGTGGCTGTAGCAGAAGCTATGCACACTTAAGGGTGTTTTCAGGAGTTCATTAAGAAGCAGTTTATAGCCTTCTGGAAATGGTGAGTTTTTCAATGACCTACAATTTGTTGATGTAAGTTATGGTTATGGTACATAAAAGATCAAGTCAAGGGAATACATTTGCTCTTACAGTGTAACTAGTATGAATGTACAACAACTCGGTCTATAGATAGACTGTGTTGTGGTTGGCTTTATTGGGTTTTTCATTACAATGCTAGTATGTTACAGAGGAAACCTTTGTGAGGCAAACTGAAAGGCCTCTTTCATAAGACTTAATTGGGAAACATTTAGACCAAGTTAACTTCTCATACAAATTAATACAACCTGACCTTGTCGGTATCCTTTCCTGCCTGCAGCCAACATGACAACAAATATCAGAGTATGGAAGCTAAATTACTTAAACAACCGAGTGTAGTAAACCATAAAAAAATAGCTAATTTAGAAGGAAGGGGGATGAACAGGAAAAGTTATTTAAAAAGTTCACACGGTGAAAACTCTGATGTAATTTAAGCTAAAGGGCAAAGTGTCCCTTCTACAAAACAAGTTTTTCTCTTACCAAGAAGGGCATGGAACAGCTGGCTGCCCAGTATTGAGGAGACTTTGCCCACGCTGGTCTTCAAGGCCTGCTCCTCTGGGTTGGTCAGGTTGGCCTGGTAGTGTCTGAGCAGCCCCACTGCTCGCTGTGTGTCTGCCAAACAAAATAAATGCATTTCTTAAGACAACAGCTGAAAAGAGCCTATGCTGGCAGGCAGTCATTTGTGACAGGGTTGAAGGTGAATTTGGTTACATTAAATATGTATCGTATTGGTTTTTTAAAGCAATAGAATATGAAAAGCAACAGGATACCCCTTTAAATCTGTTAGGTCTGCAACTTGTGATTATTTTTTAGAATCACATACGATACAGAAATGTTTTATAATTGTTAAAAAAGGAAGAAAATGGTGAGAAAGAGAAGCCATTTCAGACATTCTTTAATATATGATCCTTATATTTACAAAAACATTTTAAGTGTAAGTAGGAAAATGGGCTGTAAAAAGTGATGTTGTGACATGATGAAGTAGCTATACACAGGAAGCAACAACTTAATGTTATACTCTCTCAGACAGATGGTTAACTCTAAATGTGAGATTGTCCTTTTTAGAAAATATATTATAATACTGTTTTATATTTGACTTGACTGCTGTTTGTTACATTCCCCTGCAGAGCACATTAAAAGGTATTTTTCTCTTGCAACACGACTGTACAGCTGGTTGTTGAACCCGGTGGTTGGTGAGGAACTCAGCTGAGATGATGCTCATGCACGGAGGTAAATCAACAACTTCACAGTTTCTGAACATCTGAGCGAAAAAACTGGCAGAACAGTACACTCCTGGCCGGAAGTTGCTCAATTCCCAGTTACAGTATTTCACTTTTATCATTCCCTAAGGAAAAGAACATTCCCGTTTCCTCTATGGACTATGACTGAGGTAAGTGGTACAATGAAAACCCGTACACAAACTTAAATAAACTCCTGAGCTGGCATTACACTAAAACTTAACCGAGACTTACTACAAAACGTAGACACGTGATGTAGATGTAACGTGATGTTAACGGTACTCACCATATTTATGCACCATGGTGTGGTCAACTCCCCAAAAAGTCATGTAAATGACAGTTTCAGGGTTTTTTTTAGGAAGAAAAATAATTACAGTATTAGTCCCGGATAATTATACAACCATAACGGTCGCCTCCTTCACAACAAGTGAGAGGTTGAGTTTAAAATCCAGCCTGGACACTCCCCGTCTGTCTGAAGTGTTTCTGCAGCAGAGGTCCACACCCACAGGCAGGGGTTGAAATGTGACAAGAGGAGACTGTTTACTTCATGTCAACTTTCCAAAGTTTTTGGGCAGAAAACGGTCCCAGTGCGTGACATGTTTCTCCTCCCCTCACACACATGCCTCGCCTTCATGGATCACGGCCCTGTGGTTTAGCTTCATATGGACAGTGTAGTATGAGTATTTAAACTAGCTGCATATAATTAGCTTTGATGGACTTCCCATTACATTATGGGTGATTAATTAGTTAATGAAACAGCATATCTTCGGGTTATATTTTTCTCTCTTCAGCCTAAAATCGCCTCTTCTCCATTACTCTTTTTTAAACGTAAGCATTGTGTGCCATCTAGCGGTGTGTGAAAGTGTTGCTACGAAATCACAGGTAAATGATAACTTACTTACTAATGACTAATCCTAAAAAAAAAAACTGGGATGTGTATTAAAAAAAAAACTTTGACTATTCTGAGATTTTCTGAAAAAAAGATATATACATTTTTCAGAAAAATAAATATTAAGAGATAATACAACAAATGATTTCTTTCAGGATTCTGACATTAAAGTCCGAACTCAAAATGTATCATTGCTTTTTTTAAATGTTTCTTATGTGGCCCTAATCCTCTTCCGTAAGAACTAGCTTACAGTTTAATGTGAACAAAGTTATATTCGCATACAAAGCAGAGGAAGCTGTGATAAGTCTGATTGGGATTCACGACTATAAGTTTAAAAAATGAAACAAAACCAACTCTGGGGGTGTGGAGTGATACATAAATGAGTTAAACAGACCTTTGTAGCCCGTTTCTCATCCCTGCTGGAGCTGTCAGTTTGATGATAGTTTAGCTGCTACCTAGTACCTACAGCTAGCTAGCATAACAGAACCGACTCTTAACGGTCGTCGGTCGAGTTGCATCATGGGTAACGTAGGCACCAAGTTTTGACATGTAAGAAAATGTGTGGAATCTATAAGATGATATCTATGATAATAGTCATCATTTCACTCCCTGAGGCAACAGAGAGTCTTTTTTTATATATGTTGACAATGTTTCAGATGGATCATGAAAAGCTGAGGTGTATAATGTTGCATTTTTGCTTTACTATTTATCATCTCAGTTTTAGAAAAATGTAAAGTAGAAATTACGCTATGTAAAAATACTTGCAGGTAAAAGCTGTGCTTACAATATGTACCCATTTAAAACTATCATGTATAAAATGAATAATATTCATTGTGCAAGCAAGGTGCAAGCAGTCTTACATTTTTATATAGTTTTGGAATGATTTAACTGACATCTTAACATGATGATACATTTAAGCAAATATAGATTGTAATACTTAGGGAAAAGTGCAGAAGATGTCACGCCCATCCTTTCATAAACAAAAACAACAAATTAAATTAGAGAAACTAAATTACTGAACTATTTCTGAAAGACACAAGCAGCCATATGTTTGTCATGATGCAACGCTTTTAATGTATACCATAACCTTACAGTAACAAAATAAAAATGTATTTGGTGTTTAAAAATAATATATTCATGTTGTTGAGGATTCAATTCTATTTAGATTTTTTTTGTGGTGCTTTTAGTTACACTGCATGAAATGGAAACAACATTTTAAAAAGCGATGTACAGTACATACAATTCATTCAGTTGTGACAACATGAAATACATTTTGTTAGAAAATGGAACAGCATCAACAGAGAAAAACGTCTTGACATAAAGTGCCAATAGGAAATCAAGTGCAGATCTTCAGTACAATTGCAATCATACAATCTGAAAGAAACGTTTTGAGGAGAACATTTTGAGTAGAACAGAAAAATCTTCAAAACCCAGTTGACCCGCTAGAGTTAGAAACTAAAAACTAAAACCGCCATCCAAATATCAGCATACAGTGCTGATATTTGGTCAACATCTTATAAACTCTGATTTTCTTTTCTTTTTAATGGCTTCAGAACTCTATGTAAAGTTGGTCACATTAACTTGCTTTCTTCCTGATATAGCACTAAACTATGCTGGTGGTGCAGGCCAGGATGTAGGTCAGTTTAGGGGCTGAATCTCCTGCTGGCGTCAGGGATCTACCTGGTGGGCAAGAAGGGCGACAGTTCTTTCTCGTTCCAGGCCAAAGTATTGGGACTTTGCTTCTCTGCTCCTGTGAGGGGTCACAAAAATACCGTTTTAAACACATCCATTTCAGTGAAGTAGCTGGCCCCATTTTCTAATATTTTAAGTACCACATTTATATTTGGTAATGATAATGTAATGTTACGTAGTTTCCATTATCCATTTTAATTTGTTGCAGTTCCTACAAAACTAAGTCCATCAATTTTTGTCAACGGATTTTTTATCCATCAACTCTGCAATTGTAAATGTTTGTAAATGATGCAATTAGGTAAAAAACAACCTGGCAATCCAAAATGTGTAATGATCGCCTAACAGATCTATTAAGCTTCAGTATATAATTGATATACATTTAATTGAGTCAATGTCACACCTTACAACCCTGTCCACTACCTTACTTAAAAAAATTATCTCAAAATAACAGTAAAGACTCACTTTTTTTATTGCCAGTAACATTTTTCTCATTGTAAAAATATTTCATAGCTTTTAATTTGTAATATTTTGTACCTCTTTTAAAACAAGTGTAATAGCAATATTGATTTATGGATAGCAATGGTATTTGGGGAAGGCCCACATTTTTCAATGTTAATACTCTCAACTACAGTGGTTCTAGTTACATATATGCAAACTAGAGCTGAAACAGTTAGTTGGTTAATAAGTTCGTCCATCACCAGATCTTTTAATTTTTTTTTATTTTACATAATAATGAAGTGAAAATATTTGAGTTTTAGACTACAACATTGAAGATGTTGCTCAGGGTTTTCTAAAAAGGTTGATAAACATTAATAAACTTAATTTTGAAAAAGATCTGGTGATTGATGAATAATGAAAACAATCATTGATTACAGCCCTAATGTTAATATTCTTTTTTAATCTAATCATACATTACCTTGTCTGTGACTGAAACAGTTTGTTTTCCTGGTAGAAACAGTGAGGTGGATAAGTCAATCTATTATAGACATTTTTCATACAGCAGACCCACATGTGTACAACAAACCTCTGTTCCACTTACCATTGCAAGATGTAGAGTCCAATCATTATAAAAATAGATACAATGTCCACTGTAATCCATATTATTTTGTACGTAAGAGGCGCCTGAAACACACAAACAAGCCCATAAGATCAAGGCCCATTACATGTTTTGGAAAACACTTGAATAAACTTGTTGGATCTAAAACAAAATAGTGAAATAAACCGAAAGGTAGGTAAGTGAATCATGTGCTACTGTACGTGTATTATTATGTATTAGGCCTACTCACCATGACCCAGTTTGGCTGCTCCATGTCTTTTAGGAGGTGGCAGGAGTTGGTGGTAACAGAGCTGGCCCCCGCACACCACAGCAGAGAGAACAGCCAACGCTCATTAACCACCCACAGGTTCACCGTAATGTTCTTGCCCCGAGTCTCCCTGTCAGATATAAACACAGCGTTTTAAATGTAGAACTTTGCTCCGATTACAGTGTAAGTAAATGAAAAGATAAATATATTGGAAGACAGGAAAAGCAGGACAGCATGTGTTTGCAGGTCTGTATATGTATGTGTGTCTCTGTAAAGTATAATTTATGGGTGCATGTATGTGCATGCAAATGAGGCTATTTATTACGCTCCTGTGGGCCTTGTCTTTACTTCCTTTTTGGTCAATGTATTCGCTGTCAAAATGTTCTTATAACATCATGTTTGCATTTCTATAAATACAAATATCAATAGCAAATAGAAATCAACATTACATCGTTTTTATTCTTGCATAAAAGGTGAGACAACTACAAAAAGTTCTGTACACTTAACATGGATTCGTTTTATGAAGAAGACATAAATGAAGCCTGTCACATTACGTTACATGTAAGTTATTTCAGCACTTGAAAGGCATTGCATTCCTTAGTAATCTTTTCAAGGATTGTTTTCTCATCTATAGAATTTGTTTTGTATCCTTTTCCCTGGAGGCCAATCCTGTGTCTTTTTATTGAGTGCCAGCACAGTGTCTCGGCCTGCTACACATACTTTTAATAACACACTACTGTGCAGTCCTGGCATTAGCACATAGACGATATGAGTGTATGTAGTTCCATATGTATTTCTTTACCTGATTTCATTTGGACTGAACTTGCTGTAT
Organism: Trematomus bernacchii; assembly: GCF_902827165.1. Taxonomy (NCBI): domain Eukaryota; kingdom Metazoa; phylum Chordata; class Actinopteri; order Perciformes; family Nototheniidae; genus Trematomus; species Trematomus bernacchii. The sequence continues at coordinate 2,793,785 of NW_022987409.1, forward strand.
TTCAAATTAAGGTGGTTCCCCTCTTCGTTAACCATCTCACTTTCGTTGTTATAGTACTGGATGAAGCCTGGAGCAGTCTTATTTACATATTCTCTTCCAACTTGAGGAAGCCAGAGGATCTATAAAAAGAAATACACAACAACTTAACAAAATATGCAATATCATTAAATATTTCAAATTCCATCAGATGCATCAGAATTAGACCTACCAGGCTTGGGTCAATGCCAGATCTCAAGATGGTGTCGACTGTGGCTACTGTGTCATTTTCCTGGTTTGGACTGGAAAGGTCAAATATCACTGAGATGTTGTGCTGCTTGGCGAGGTCGAGGAGCTGACGTAAGGAGGGTATGGTCTGATTCCTCGCCGTTTCCCTCTCCTCTTCTGACAGCTTGGACACTGACTCGAAAGGATCTGTCTGGAAAGTCAGAGCGCACTTCCTGTAACTGTTGCATGATACCACATCAACCTTTAAAAGTGAGTGTGAGGACAAGCATGTGTCAAAGCACGGCCAGCCCTTACCTTTATGAACCATTCGCCTGCATTCAGACTCTGCAGTTCCTCCCAGGTCAGGTCGGCGCTCTGGTTGAAGTCCTTGTTGGGGAACTTGTCTTTAACATTTGTTGTTCTCCGCAGGAACTCAGACTGATCATGGTCATGCATCAAGAATGGCATTCTATCTTTACTATTGTAGAAAAACAAATTAAAAAAGCATCTGTGAGGCCGAAACAATCCCAATTTTAAAGGTAAAGTAATTCATGACCCTCTTTGACCTCTGTGGGCAACTAAGACACTCTTGAAAGAACATTTCATTGAGCAACACAAAGCAACATAGATCTGTCATTTGAATTGATCAACAACCAGATAGAAGCTGATCAAATGATAAATGTCATGCTACTATAATATGTAATATTAGCATCTATTGCTATCTATTAACACCACAATCCCCAATTGGTTTATGGTCTATGGTTTTTAAGTCTCCATATTTGCATTTTGGCTATCTCAATAAGTACAATTATACACTGAACAAGACTTTTTCAGGCAACTGAAATGTTAGAATTACATTTTATGAAAGTTAACGAGGGACATCCAAACTGGACAACATAGCTATGATAAAATACTGTAAAGCCAGTATTTATTTCAGCAAAGAGAAGCCTGCTATACTTTTGTCTGATCATTGTTTTCAAAATAAATACAAATATTTTCAGTCGTATGTCAGCTTTATAATTGAAAATTGTATTTGTGCAGTGAAAGAAAAGGTAAACTAACAGTAGCGAACACTCAGTGGTGCTTTGGATCTGTAGAAATCACTGAAATTCATCGTACCTGAGCTGTATGTCTGTCTCGAAGGCTATGACGCCGCACGAGATGCTCTCGTTGAACGACATGATGGTGTTCTCCGGGGCCATCTGAACACAGGGAGGACAGATGGGTGAGAGACATTCATGGGCTTAAGCTAAAAAATACCCTAAAGCTAACCTCACTTTCACAGTATTAAATTCAGCTTATTGACAGTGACACAAGAGCACAAAAACTAACAGGGACAGAATTGCACAGCATATGGGGCTCTCACATGATTGGACATGTACTCACAGCTGAGCCAATCATATCATTTTTTTGTAAGTCACAACATATCAGTTCTCACACTAGAACTCCCAATTGCCACAGGACAGAAGAAAATCTATATATCTTCCGTCACAAACTGAAATCCTAACTGTTTTGCTTGTACCTTTGTTACATTTAACAAACACACACAAAAAAATGTCAGTAAAATAATTTAGCCCATTTGAAACTAATGCACTACCACTTCAATGGATTGGCTTTTTCGTAGGGAATGTGTGTGCATTTTTCTTGTTGTATCTTTATGGTTTATTGCACTTTTTGTAAGTCGCTTTGAATAAAAGCGTCAGCTAAATGACATATATTTGTGGGGGAAACTTCTGTAGCAATTGGAGACAGGATTCAGAGAGACACGAGGAGAGCTGGAGCTTTGATGTCAAACACTGAGGGTTTATTTGGAGCTTCGGCCGGAGCATTCACAAGACATGTCACGGGCCACGAGTTGACCACACGGTAGAGATGCCACAATCAATTCTGAAGAACCCTCCTGTAGCTCCAGGTTTTAACTAGTTCAGAGTGTAATAATCAACATTCTTCAATAGATAGACTAAACAGCTGAGGACACTGAATCACATTTGTTGTTGCGTATGGCTCGAGGTCATCTACACCCCGAGAAGGATGTGTTCCAGGTGTCCCACAACAATAACTATCTCTGACCGAGAGTTGCCCGGTCATAAACTGGTAACATCAACAATATGCTAGGGCAGCCCCTCCTTAAGGGAGATAGCATGCTGCCCAAGGCTGGGCATCTGCGTCAGAGGGCGAGGGAGGACACGCAGGGCAAATTATTCCCTGACAATATTGTAATGTAAACTCAATATAATATATAGTTATAGTTGGAGAATAAATGACAAATTGATGTTCTATGGGTGTTATGTAGCAGATATGTTTTGGCTTGGAGCCTTGACTTCCTATCTTATCTCTCTAAGCAAGAAAGTGAGAAGCGTATTTCTCTGAATGTCAAATTATTCCTTTAAATTATCACTAAACTGCTCTCCTCTGACTACACACACAATATTTATAACTGGGATGGCAGCTCGTTCCAACAAGATTATTGTTGCTAAACTGCCTGATCCGTCCACATTTATTGTAAGAGAGCAATTTCAAAGGCTCAAGATATTTTGACAGTCCTCCATATCCTCTTCAGGGATTTAGAAGATCAAAGGTCAGATAAAACGGTTGTTTTTTCCCTCGTCCACCAAACGGGTAAATACTCATGAGGATTTAGCTGATGAATAGTTTCCAAAATAACTGTTGATGGATGATTCTATAGGTTACTTGAAGTATTCATGTTTTATGTATTTATCGAGTTTGATGTACCTTTGTCTGTGTGTGTTATTTGTTTTACCTGGCTGCGAGACACATTTCCCCTGAAGGACAATACATTTAGAGTTGAAAAACAAGTTGAAAAGAATTGCACACAATGTGATCATGTGTACGTTTTGGGTGTTGTCAAGTAAAACAGGATGCTCACCATCGGTGCTCCGCGGTGACCAATCAGCTTTGGTTTTTCAGGTAATTCAGCCTGCTTTATCAGACAAGGAGACTGGATGATCAGGGGACACAGGAAGATGGCTGCTGACAGCACCACAAATACTGCTCCAATCAGGAACTTGGACCCTGGTGAGAACAAAAGTAAAACAATAAGGCTTTCATTTTGAGTTGTTTACACACCAAGACAGAGAACTGGTACAAAATCCCTTTGAAAGTGTGAGTAAATAACAAGCAATGTTTGTTCTGTGGGAGTGTAATGAATATCGTGCTGTTCCAGTCCGTGTTTCCTATTGTTCCTTGCATGTATTGACCTTTATATATACAGTCTATGGTATTGACACATGAATGTTTCTGTACATATTTTACAAAAACACCCTAAGAAGAGAAATTAGTAGTGACAGCTTTGTTGAAATACACATCTGTGTTTCCCTCGCTGAGTTTCATGAAAATTAATGGGTAAGATTTGGGGACACAACTCCATAATTAAGGGTGTTGCCAGTTGTGATACAGATATGTATATATGTGTCCTCTGTCCTTTATATAATACATTTTGATTCACTCTTTCTATCAACCTATAATGTATCTCAAAATTGGCTCTTTCAAAATATGTGTGTTTGGCCATTTTTGTGTTGATGAAGGAACACTTTGTCTTGATTCTTGTTATTTTATGTAACGTCTGAGACATACAGTTTTCTTTGGCTGCATGAATGCCCTTGAAGACGAACGAGGACAGCAGCGTCAGCGCCCCAACAGCACCAAACTGCAAGAAAGGAGCTGTGGCCTGCAGAGAGGCCGACGTGCACATCAAAAACTTGCTGTACAATGACAACTAAGTTAAAAACAACAACAGACATTTACACTTTGACATTATATTATTCCCTTACACACTTTCTGTACCTGAAGTGAAAGAGGAACAGTTGGCCATTCTTCTGACCACTTCCAAGAAATTCCTGTCAATCCCAACGCCATGAAAATCACACCAAGAAATAACAATATCTGAGAATAGAAAAAAATAAAAAGCATAATAAACAATCTCACCAACCAAAGCATTGTTTAAAAGAAATGGAGATGTACATGTTGTTGATACCTTGTGCAGCCAGTGTAAGTTGAGTGGTTCTCTTAAGGCAACTTGGAAGAATGCAAATAGCTGGAATGAAATATATTAGATTGTAAAATTGTTTATGAAAACAGTTTATGGTACCTTTCCTCTCTAATCATCAGTAGACACTCTACAAAGCTTTTTACTCAACCCACCAAATCCCTTTTGCATGCTTTTATTACATCTGATACAAGGCAATAGCTATTTAATGTTTCCTATTTAGCTTTTATAATCATACCATCTCATGCCAGTATTTACCAGCACTCTGTATTATTCTGCAACCACTGCATCACAGTACCACAGTATTTCAACATCACAGCTTTATTCTATATTCTCACCAGCAGCAGAACGCAGTAGCTGGTCATCACTGCGGAAATGATGATGAGCACCATGAACCAGTTCACCCATAGTTTCAGATTTTGGAAGCCCTGCCTGAGAACAAAAGAGGGCAGCGCAGGGTTAGCAGGATAAAGGTCACCGATAAAGAAAAGAAAAGAAAAGAGAGGACTCTGGGCTTTTGAGCTAGATTCCATGTGGGCTATTTGTTTGTTTGTTGGTGATCACTCACCAGTTCACATCTTCTCGGTCATTATAAGTAACCAGACAGATGTACATCCAGCACAGGCAGAGCAGGGACACCAGAGCCACATATGATAGCCAACAGCATGCATGCTAACATGAAAAGAACAGGTGAAATATTATTCATTTTCACACTTCTAAGCTATTTGGTCGTTAATATAATAACATCTTTTGTATGCTGTTTGTGATCAGAATAATGTATGAGGGAATTTGATCTGAGAAGACAATGGAACAATTCCAACATTTTTTAATGATTGCTCTCTCGCCCTTCAATCTCGTGACAACTTCACACAAACAGGTCCTTTATGCTCCTTCACCATCAACAACACACCTCTACCCTCTCATTCTCGTAAATTAAAGTCCCCAACATCCTCCTCCCACTTTTAATCCTGTTCCAGATTTAAAAAAATAAAAAACCTGTTTGGGCCTGCAAGTTTTCTTCTTTTTGTTGCCACATATGTTTCCTTGCCCTCATGACATCCCTGTCTCCTAGGCTGCACCAAGTTCCTTCTATCTCAAGTCTCCGCTGGTTGACTGTCAGCTATTTGTTTCAGATTTTATCTTATCCTTTCATTACATTTGGTTTGTTCATGTAGTTTGTATGCTTGTATGAAATCATTTTCTATCATAAAGTGTCTTGGAGAATTTAGAGAGGTGCTTTACAAATAAAAAACATTATTATTACTATTATTATTATTTTACAAAGTCCATCTTTTGTAAGCTTTCTGTAAACAAGGGTATCAAAACGTTGGCAATATTTCTGAATTCAGTCTGGTGGAATGTTAATCCCTGATTACAGGGATTTGTTTGGAGTTACGCCCAATGAAGGAACAAAAAAACCTGAAGAAGGAAAAAGGTAAAGTGATTTTGGTCAATTATTTTATAACCATCACATACATACAGTATAAGGCAGTGGCAAAGGAATGATGAACATCTATGATTCAAACTTCCATATGGTCATTTAATAACTTAAATATAAACATAAATATGGCTGGAAATACTCACTTTTTTGAGCTTACTTTTCCAGTGGCAGCTATATACGACCCTGCAGCACACTTTGCTACAGCTTTCGTTTTGAGGCATCACGTCTCCTCCTCATTCACAGTGTAGGAGGTACAGATCCTGTTCACTCTGGACACCTGATTCATGCAGCCTGAAGAAGGATGGAGGAGCCCAGATAGCGCTTTCTGTGGATACCGAGAAGAGGCCCGAACTCATTCACTTCTCCGAACCTATGAAGTGTAAAGGAGGGAGAAAAAGACGACTGTGACAGAAAGCAAATGAGGGGAGGGGGTATTAAGGCGATCCCTGCTCAATAACCCTCACAATAGAACCAGTGTGCAAAATGGGGTATCACCACTGGCAGCACTTACAATAGCCAACACCATGGGGTATTGAGTAGTGCAAAGACTGGCCAGTGAGTGAAGTCACACTATTGGAGGCTTTGCAGCACAAACAGCCACAGTGACAGGCACATCCATGCACACAGAGAGAGGGCGGAGGAAACAAACAGTGCTAGTAAAGAACAAACTGGTTTTTAACGGACAAAGTGAAGAGAAACCTATTTGGAACTGGATAATGATTTTAGAAGGAGTAGATTTGGATGATGCCATGCTAAGATACAATAGCCAAGATACCTCAACTTGTTGGGGCAGATCATTTCACAGTTGTGCCAGGTTTCGTTCCCCCCTTTAGGCCCGACGTGGGTGATTATACATGTTATTTGTCACAATAATACAGGCATATTGAGCAATAAAGGTTTCTGTTGTGAAGAGGTTTCACACGACTAACTGTTTCTTGTTGGACTTGATTTTGGCGGTGGGTTTTTCCCACAGTCAAAGCCTTCAGGGTATTGAGCAAGTGAAAGCTAGGGCATATATAGAAAAAGCAGGTAAACGAGGTCTGTCTATTGAGGAATGAGCTTCTGCTAAATAATTAGGAGATTCAAACCTAATTTGTGCATGTTTGGACAGATCCACAGGTGTAAATGCTGCTGGCATGAAACATAAAACACCTTTTCTAAAGCAGACTTCATTTACAGTACAAGGAAGTTATTAAACCTGAGCTCAATGTTGAGTAAAACTATAGTATGTGAGATCAAGCCCACTGTGACAAAAGAAACTGAAATACAAATGTCTCACTTACAATCAAAGCACCATGAAATTCTTCTTTACAGTTGAGTTCCTTACAACATGTTTTCATGACCCTGCCAAAGACACTAGCTGGAAGCCATCCCTGTTTAATATTTCAATATATTAATTCTCACTCTTATTAACCAACTCATACATAAGCACACTTAATACATGCTTCAAATGATGAGTCTATATCTTAATACAATAGATACGTCTACATAAACAGCACATTGTGGTACCTGCATTGTGAAGCAGATTAAACGATAACAAGGAGACACACCTTCTTAATCTACTCTGCCACTTTAATCTGGTTGGCAATGTTAACTGTAATTAGTCACAAAACTCTAGGGTGTTAATCAAAGCAATGAAGAATGATGAGAGATTACATGTCCAAACAGATTTGTTATAATACAAAGTACAAGATAAAACCCATCAATAGTCACTGTCACTCTTCCCTATGCGTACCATCATGCACTTCAGCTGAACTTCCTCTTGAAACAAGTCCTGTTTCTCTTTTGAAGCCAGGAAAAGGCTAGTCACTGTGACCTTTTTACCTGTGCTAGACTATGGTGATTTGATCTACATGAATGCACCTGCCCATTGCCTGGAAAGGTTAGATGCCGCCTATCACAGTGCTCTGAGATTTGTTACTAACTGTAAAGCACTTACTCATCACTGTACCCTGTATGCCAAGGCAGGTCTGCCTTCACTTACTGTTCGGAGGCTCAGTCATTGGTACATATTCATATATAAAGCCATGCTGGGTAAACTACCGACTTATATATGCTCTTTGATCTCACAGAGAGTGGCAAGTAGCTATTGCCTGAGATCCCAGGATGTGTTCTTATTACATGTGCCAAGTGCTAGGACTGTTTTAGGTACTAAAGCTTTTATGTGCGCTGCTCCTCTAGCTTGGAACACTATGCAAAAAACATTGAAACTGAGCATTTTGATTCCCTTGCATCATTTTAAAGCACGGCTGGATGAAATGTTATTGGATACCTGTCACTGTGAATAGGTTGCTAATTTATACCCCTGTAATTATGTTGTATGATGTCCTTTTTGTTTTCTGTTGTTTTTATGTGTAACCAATGTACCGCAGGTCTCCCTTGAAAAAGAGATCGTTGATTTCAATGGGATTTTTTAACCTGGTTAAATAAAGGCTACAATACCTGTCTTTTAATTGTATTCAGTGTTGTAAAAATGTACAATGTAATGTAATGGGTTTTTTTCAACTGACTTGGAGTTTATCATTTGATATAGTCCTGTTTACCCCATTATTTCCCTGTAAGCTTCTAACAGGTACAAATGTGCAGCAGTTGGGTATTCAGGCTGCCTTTTGATTTGTTTTCCTATATTTATTGCTTTTTTCTTTGCATTTAGTTTGCTGTGTTTATGATGTTTAGCAAAGAGTGAATGGTGTCAATACCAAGTTGTGATCTTGAGCAATTAAATAAAAAATGGCTAAAATGTTTACAATAAAAAAAAGCATGCCATACTGTATTATTAATATATGTAAATGAGGATGTAAAATGATTCAAAACTTCATAGTGGTTTACATGTGACAAGACAGATACCCTCAGCTTTAAGCCAAAATGTCCTTGCAGAAATTGCGATGATGTACCTTTCTACTTTAATCTTTTTAATCCTTTGCATCAAGGGCACAAAATCCCAAAGAATGAAAAGAATTCAGGAATTCAATCATACCGGTGTTATTAAAGCATCTGCAGAATCCACCAAATCAAAAGAGACTCACCATAAATTGCACTGCTTTGTTAAATTCCTTCGTACTCACTCTCTCCGTGGGAAAAGCACTCTGACTGCTTCCACTCTACTTCTCCTGCATCCTTTCCACTTTGTGAGTCGCAGAGTGAATGTGAATGGTACCACATGAATGGGTGTGAGGACAAAGGGGTGTAGCCTTAACGGAGAGGGAGGATCCAAACAGTTCCACTAGGTATAGGCTTTAATGTAAACTCACTAAACCTGTATCTCTCTACACTCTCTGAGAATACTTCTGCTCCACAGGATCCTCATTAACGATTAAAGCCCTTAAAAATGACTGAAATGTATTTTACGACACCAAATATTGCTTTTGTCCAATTAGCCTTGTGTTGAAAAGACCCACATGATATATTCTAATTTGTTAATGTCATTCTTATGTTTCTCTAAATATTCCGAGGGATATGATTTAAATGTTGTTTAATTATTAACATTTTTCTGTCTTTCTTTCCTTATGTATCCCAACGGCTTTTTTACTCCAATAGTCAGACTTTAAAACCTTACTCAATAATCACAGTGAACTTTCGAATCAAATAAAACAAGATAAATACATATTGTACTTCAAAATGTTTTAAAACAAAGACCCGCTAAATGTCTTAGGCACACTCAAACCCCTGCATGCCTTTGATGCAAGCTCTGCTGGCACTGGCACGTGAGTTTAGAGTTTAAATAAATTGTTGATTAACTTCCTTTCATCTAATCTCATCTCTCTTTTTTAAATTTCCTTCACAAACTAGAGTCAACATAGAAAAGTAACTAAGTAAACTATACTAAGTATTCCTAGATGTAAGAAGGCATGCTATGCTGCAGTCCTAGTATTTTCATAAATGTGTACCTTGCAAATCTACTTCATAAATTCTGCTGCATAAAGCTCCATCACCAACATCCTGAGAACATACATGTGTCAACCAATCAGTCTTCACTTTGAAATGAAGTAGATGCAACAGCGATGTAATTAAAGAATATTACATGTATGCAGGCATATTAGGCTATTATGTGATCATGCCAAATCACACTCAACTTAGAACCTGAGCTGTATTCTGTTGTCAGCTGATGATGAAAAATTGTGTAAATGAGAGATTGCATCAAATAATAATCTAAGATACGCGTCAGATATTAAAATTGTGTGATTATATGAGGAAAGCTGCATGAAATGTATCTGAAGAAGTTGAATGTTCAATGGTTGCTGTGAGACAAAAAACATTTTTGGCAATTTTTCCCTGTCTTTGTGACGATCAAAATAAACAGTTTGAAGTACTCAAACTTTCTAAACAAGATTCAATTTGACTTGAACTAATGTGGTGCTCTAACATGTTTCACTTCATGCTCATAAATATTTTTGCTGACGACCTTGCAGACAAATCCTTAAATGAAGGAGTCACATATATGTACTATAAAATAACTATTCATGTGTACACTGCACTGTCATTTTTATTATTGTACTTTATACCTGTATTATTTTACATTAGCTTGTTTTATTTATATTTTTTGTCTTCTCTTTTTAAAAATTATTTTTGAATGTCATTTTATGATGTAATTCCGCTACACTATATCATTATGCTTCTTCCTTTTTGTAAAGAACTTTGAATTGCCTTAAATTGAAAGGTGCTATATAAATAAACTTGCCTGTCCTTGCCTGGCCATCATATCAAATCCAAGTGAAATGTGTAATTTGTGTTAGGACACTAAAGAAATGAAATACTCACTGTCCTGCGTTAAAATATATTGCAATTCATTTACAGTAGCCTGGGAATTGGCAAGGTGAGAAGAGAATGGAAAATGTTAAATCAATGATAAAAAAAAAGATTTTGTGGTAACAAAACATGCATTCAGTTTTCTTCATCACAATAATAGCAAAATGTTTTTATCTAACACAGTGGTAGAAATTAACTCCAAACACTTACTTCACATTCATGTTATGAATCAACATCAGTAATCATGATCTATTATTATAAGTTCAAATGAGATTTATTGCCATTATTACCCAGAAGTATACATTCATTAACATTTTTCAATTTACCAGATGTAAAATGTAATTGATATACAAATTAATGCACAATATACACAAAATAAAATATGCATAATTGTATATTCTCAAACTGTCGTGACCCCTCCACACCAGCAGGTGGCGCTGTACCACAGAATACCAGTAATTGTTTAATGCAACAAAAAAAAGGCTTGTTGCTGTTGCTAGCTGGTTGCTAGCCTTCAGTCTAGCAGGTAAGATACTTTGTCATTTTTTGACTGTCATTCTGCCTTTTTGTTATACACTATATTACTAGTTATAGTTCAAATGATAACAACAGTGAATGTTATTGATGACGCGTTCAACAGAGCAGAGTAGGCTCGTTTCAAAGTTAGCTTGTAAGCTAACTGTAGCTATCTCGTTTGTAAATTGCAGTGTAAAATGATTTTCTGTCAGCTAAAGCACCCTTTACATAATGTCATTGCTATCTACCGATAAGTACAGCAGAACTTAAATACATTTCAGCATGTGTATAATTTCAGCATAATTTCGGTGGTTTGAAACTGCTTTTTCAGTAGAGCTTCGTAACTAGCTGGGTGCGTTTTGGTCTCAGCTGTAGTTAACATATTCACATAATGTTAAAGTAATACAGAACATTTCACACAAGCTTAACGACACTGCGGTCCACTTAGTACAACAGACGTGTCCATAGCAAATATGTTGATGTCATAGAAAAAACCCTACATTACATTTGTTTAACCAAATACTGTTGATAGTGCATATTTGGTCAAACTATGACCGTGGGAAACAAATCTAACCGCAACTTATAGGAAAATATCTATTCAAAGCTTGTAAACTAAACCAACTTTTTAGTTTTTCACATGCGTGTGAACTGTTTTAAGAATATAACTTCTGAATTGACAAATGTGTTGTAGCAAATAAGAACATCTATAATATAGACTCAAGAAGTTCACTAAATCTTAAGGAACTTTTCTTCATAACAATGTTTTTTGTTCTGTATTTAGGTGCTTTTATAAACAATGGATCAGAAAATTCCTTATGATGACTACCAGCTCCCAGTGGTATTCCTGCCTTCTTATGAAAACCCACCAGCATGGATACCCCCACAGGAGGTAAGACACAAATCAGTAGAACCTCACTTTCTGCTTTAATCCAACTATTTACTATTATTTACTATCAGGGAAACATGAACTCTAGGGCCTTTTTTTCTAAAGCTTTGAACTGTATATTTTAGTATTTGTCAAAGTCCCCACTTAATTTAAGTATTCCATGTGTTACAATCTGTAACCCACATGTGAAGAATCAGGCTCACATTGATGTAATACATACTATGCGATTGTTATCCATGCTTTTCTTTTTCTTTGTTTATTTTCAGCGGATTCAACACCCCGACTACAACAATGAGCTCACCCAGTTCCTGCCTCGTACTGTCGTATTAAAGAAACCTCCCGGAGCACAGCTGGGCTTCAACATCCGAGGGGGCAAGGCCTCACAGCTTGGCATCTTCATTTCCAAGGTGTGTGTGATATGGATTTGATTGGCAATATTACTTGTTGTTCCGCGGTCTAATTGTATCCACATTGTGAGTTCTGATGTCTGTGTTTTTATTGGCAGGTGGTCCCAGACTCAGATGCCCACAGAGCAGGACTGCAAGAGGGAGACCAGGTTCTGTCTGTGAATGAGGTGGATTTCCAAGACATAGAGCACTCAAGAGTAAGTCAGAGCTCTATTTTCATGCTGAGATCCAAACACATTTTAATCAATGTGTTATTTGTGTTACCATTACACCATATCTGATACTCCCTTACTGGAGTGTAAGCCTGTTCGAAGACCTTTTGTGCCAGTTAAATATTTTATATTCCCATTAAAACATGTAACTATTTATAATAATAAAATGCCTCAATAGATTGGGCCCATGTTGCATTGTAGTCATCATGTTTCCCCAGCTGTTTTCTTTCTAGGAAAAAGCCCTTTTAGTATATTGCATCAAGTTAATTTCTGTTTCCTCTTCAGGCTGTAGAGATTCTGAAGACTGCGCGAGAGATACTGATGAGGGTTCGCTTCTTTCCTTACAGTAAGTCTTACTCTACTAAATCATATCAAAGGCATGACGCGTTCTCCATACTCAAGATTTGACATATGTCATACCTTTTCCTTTTTAAGTCAGTAGTTAGTTGCTTAGTTAGTAATCATATCTCTTGAATTTATTGTTTTTTGTTTTGGGGCGAATGTAAACAAATTTTCCAATGAGATATTGGCACATAGGTTAAAGATATTTTGTTGGCCAGAGTTCTTCTATTCAAGATACAGTGTTGAAAAGGGGAGGCAGAGAGAATGAAATTGAAAGTTTGTTGTCTGAAGTTAACATTGAGAAAAGTAAAGCTGAAGTTGATTACTTTTGGGCAGATTCCAATCCATTTTAAATGCATAACTTTTATTGATGATTTGCTTTTATTAGACCCATAGTGTGCTCAAGTGAAGTATGCAGTTTGTTATAGGCCTTAAGAAAAAGTTAGAATTGCTTTCATAGACTACGTAGCTCTAGGACTAAACCTCAAGAATTTGAAACTTGTTGGCACGATAAGTACCTCCTTCATACTTTAGCTGTGATATCTAACTGGCGGATCTCGCTGGATATATTCACAAACAAAAAAAACTGGTTTTGAAATAACTGGATTATATTATACTAGAAGGAAATGATATAATGGCATCCCTTTAAGTGTTGTAACATTGTTCTCTGTGTGTTCTCCTATTACTAGACTACCAAAGGCAGAAGGAGAGGACTGTACATTAGGTGGCAGTAAAGAGAGAGAGTTGTACAGTTGCATCACCACCCTCCTCCCACAGACTCTGGCCGTCTCACCGTCAAGATGTATGACTAACTCCCTCACTCACAGTCCTCACTGTAAGGACAGCATCTACTCTGTTTCCTCCCTCACCTCCATATCTGCTGCCTCATCTACTGTGATCCAGGATGATTACCATTCCATCAGGATATGTTCACAGGAAGTGAAGCAAGTTTTAGTTCAACCGACATTTCACATAATAAATTATGTATAATATTTTCCGGTCAAGCATACCATTTATAGACCATGCATAGTTTGATTATCTTTCTCCTCCATCCATATAATCAGGTGTTTTTTACTGTAGCTTTTTACATACCTCTTGATCAAGTACAGAGTAGCGTTGCATTGGTCACGCTTGTTTAAGGTAGAAATGCATATACACTCAGTTGCTTTATCATGTACAGATAGCTAAAACTAATGCAGTCCTATACATAAAGTTGCTGATAAGTGTCTTCATGAAAGGTGTTTTAGTTTAAGCCATTTTGTAAGAATCACTCACAAACTAGCTTTGTGGAGCTTTCAAAATAATGTCATGCTCAGTCAGCATCATGTTTCTCACTGGAAAACTGAGTGTAGATCTAGAAAATTACATAACTTGGATTTTAGTATGCACTGACACATACTGTATGGTAGCCTACAAAGACAGCAGGGCCTTACGTGTTGTAAGAGCAAATGATAGTGCAAGACTTCTGGTAAATATCACTGATCTGAATATCACTGTGAATATCCTGTTAATCCAGTTTTTTTATATTTAACAAAGTTGAGTAATGAAATATTAAGATGTGTGTATATATATATATTTCTGTGACTTCTATTGGGGACCCAACTTTACTTGCTCTCTTTTTTCACATTTCATGCATTATGGGTATTTCATAACCTGCTTTGGGCTAAACAATATTGCAATTATGTAATTTATGAACTGTAAACTAGTGTATAAGGTGCGGAACTGTATAATGATACATCATAACAACAGACAGAAGACTGTCAGGTACTTTTATCATTTTGTACTATGATTTTGTAGATGTGCTTATCAGTAAAATCAGCAGATATAAGATAAGGGTGTAAATGAAATCTCCAGACATTTCTAGAAAGCAGTTGAATACCTCTGGATGTTTCTCCTGCATACTTGTAAACATTTAGTACATTAGTTTGTATGCTATACCTGCCTGTTGCATCTCAACTCTTTGTACGCTAATACTTTTCACTATAGGATTAACCTTTGGTTTTCCATCTGATGATCTTGGTTTCCAGCACTACTTTGACATGGTAAATGTAATAAAACGTTTTGAACCCTTGTAACCTTGTGTTTCTACTTGGAGAGCCTGAACCAGCTAGAAAAGGACCGGTTTGTTCTGGTTCAAGCAGCTAAACGTGTTCTACTATGGAGGATGGTTTCTCTACTCAATTGTCATCTTTACGGGAATTCAGTGAATGGCAGTGATTATCATAGCACGGTAACCTTGTTAGGTTTATTTGATAAAATAGTCAAGTCCATGTAACACTACATCAAATATCCTCCGAAGAAAGAGCTAGCTCAGCTTGCAGGGCTTCATTCCAGCATGTTTACTCCATCACGATGACTTGAGTGCACAAAAAAACTTCAAAAATACATAAAAAAACAAAACATTTCCTTGTCCAGTCTTTCAGTTTAAGTCAACTGACAACATGCAAACTTGGTATGTACATTTTACATCAACCGAAACAGATTGCCAATGCATACTTGGGTCTGTTTAACATAAAGAATTACATTGCATAAACCTTTGATGGTAAAAGAGAAATACAACGAACCTTCAAACAGTCTTCTTATTACATATGAATGATATAAACACAGCGTCACTAATCATGTCTAAATAAAATGAGCTAATGGTTATTAAATACAATTTTCACATTTAATAAGTGTCTTTTCTTTTGCATTTGGCTAGATAACATTGTGTTTCTGAAAAACAGATAACAGGTTGACGCCCAGAGCTGTGCAACCCTGAACCCTTCACCTTCAAAGGTTTTATGCTGAGCTCATCATACTGTGATCTGCAACCAGCCTCAATGTGAATAAACTAAATAAAAGTGACCATCAGGCTCCTAATTTTGATCTGATATACAATAAAGAAAAATAATGATTTCACTTCACTCTATTTTCACCACTTACAGTAACTCATCTTATTTCCGTTCACAGTCACTTGTAAAGGCAAAGTGGAGAACCACACTTCATATCTTTTTTTAAATAGCTTTAAAAAACAGCTGACAGAGAACCTATTGTAAATGTAGTGCTGTAACTTTGATACATTTAAAACCCTGACACCGCAAATCCTTTACAATGTAAAAAATATAGTTCTTAAAACAATAGTTTGCTTAAAACACTGGCATGATGTTTAGCTTGGATCAACATAGAACGAGATGAATGGCAATTTCACTTCTGCCTGGTAAGAAATCTGTAAACACTTTATGCTCATCCCAAAAGGCACGTGGCGTTTGGAAAACCATATCAATATTTGTGAGCCTAAGGGCGACTTCACAGAGAGTGGGAGGTCCCAAGTCTTATTAAAGTTGTCAGTATATACACAGTCCGTCCTCCGGTCTCACCCTCTTAGACCACCCTTCCTCACATCACTTAGATATGGTTTAACTGCTGTCTTCGCACTCCTGAGTGGAGATCTTTGAACTCTCGTCCACGTTTTCTAGCGAGTCTGCTCTCTGTATGGACAGCTCGCCCGGGTCCATCATGGGCAGGACGTTCTGCTCCGGGCACAACCAGGGCTTCTGGGCCGGAGAGTTCTGCCCTTTCCACTGTTGGTAGTTCTGTCCCGCCTCGTGTACACTCCTCATCACCTGCAAGGAGTTGGCAAAGAGAGAATACCATTGTCAGAGGGGTGAGGTCTGAATGAGGGTCATACCACACCTTCATTCTCAGTTATCAAAGCTGAAGATAAAGCCAGTCAGAAAACACTGAGTAACAGATTAGGTGGGAAGCAGCTACAGAAAATATTTACAGCTCTGACAATCTACATAAAAGTAAAATGCAACAACTGAATGCATAGTCGATAAATCATTACAATATTAAACAATGAGAAAACTGTTTGCAACAATACTCCAGTCTCTAAGATTTAGGCAAGTAAGCACTTTTCCTGACCCCACCAGCTACTTCCAAAAACCCTTTCGACCTGCTTGAATGCACTTTGTTAGAGGTGTTTCGTTCATTGCTATCCCTTATTGAATAACCAAAGCCTTTCAAAAATAGTATCATCTTTTAAATGACTAAACAGGTCCTTTTGGTATTTAACTCTTGTTTCTTCTCTTGATTTTACATTTTATTTTACACTCCTCTAAAGACATGGAAAGGCATCTATAATTAAGGACTACATTATTTTCATTCTAATTTGGAATGTTCACTACTTGGCCAAATGTATGCGTCATTGCCTATTAATAGTTTTGTCTTTATAAATCACTGTTACTCAGTAAAGAAGGTCAATGGCAGCTCCTAACACACACACGTTGATACACTTTGGTCTAAATAGTTTCAAATGGCGGAGGATACGAAACCTGGGGAACGAGTTCTGCAGAGAGAGAGAGCAACAGCTCGAGCTGAGATACTCCTTTGTCAGCAGCCTTACCAGAGCAGGCACTCAAAATGGGTTTCTATGGTTACCATTGTCCTTTAAGACAGATGAAACCCTCTTTCCATTATGCGTACACACACCTTTTTAAAAAATTGCCTTGTGGACACACGCCCATTTACTGATACACTTGTATTTATTGACCTTAGCACCTCCTCGGCTGCTGTTGACTAAAAGTAAACAAACAAAAAAAGTTGCTGACGTTGCATTACTTACCCTGGGAGCGAGTACTTTAGAAGCTTGGTTTCCAACCCACTTTGGAAGAGAACCTGGAGATAAGAGATCAACATTTAAATACAGCTCTAAAAATGTTTGGCAAGAATCCGCCATTTGCAAAAATAGTGTTGTTGGTGTCGGTCTTACCTTTGGGGTCAGCTTGTGAAAGGTATATGAAAGTGCAGCTGTTTGGTCCAATGGGCTTGATGAAATATCCTGTGAGGACGGAAATGGCCCTCACAAGATCACTGCGAGGAGGGTATTTCTGGAATTAAATGAAAACAGTTTGCAGAGAATTTAGAAAAACTACAACTATCCAGTTTTAACTACAAACTCCTCTTTCACGATGTTGGTAAAGTTATGCAATGTTGACATGTGACACTATCACCTCGGTTAGGTGTGTGTAGAAGAAGAAAATCAATGCACACAGAACACTATGTCAAAAGGCATGTTGGGAATGTGTGTAGTAGGTGGTATACCGGATGTTTGACTGAGAAGTTAACGATGATGTACTCTTCCTCCGTCACCTTCCAGGAACGCAGGCTCACCACATCTCTGTTCTTTATGGGCTTTGGACACAGCCCTGCAGAAAAATAGACATACAAATCTAGTCATTATGTCTCCCTTCATTAAACTACACAACAAGCCCTTGTTATGACAATAAATACACCGCTGGAACAAGAGGGTGCTCATTATGCATCCCAGAGGGCTTCAGAAGAAACATGTTAATAGAAATGGAAGTTAAAAGGAGATGGCGTAACAATGCACTTGGGTATTTAAATATGATCATATCTTGCTCATGGGAAAATAATGTTCACTATGGTGCATATTACATCTAGAGTGTGCTGCACTTTTATAAAACATAAATACAAATATGAATCAGTTCCGATTTTAAATCATGCCTTAATATAGCACATTTTTTACATATAAAAACAGTTTTACACAATTTTTTCAAAATAACAATCAAACTCTTATTATGCACTTTCCCTTTTCAGTGTGTGTGTAATTTCAATGAGCAACAGTTGAAACTGAGTCAGGCCTGAGCTGTGGACTAACAGGTTTGTGGTGCATCACGTTTTAAACAGAGACAAACACACGGACAGCGACGGTAAAAGACTGAACAGAAAGGAGTCCTCACATGAGTAATATCCCACATCGGCATTAGCAGAGAGCCGGGCAATGTCAAAAGTGTCCAACATGGCGGGGTCCCACTTCTTACGGTACTGGCTATCGTGAAGGACGTCGTACATTGTGGCAGCTGATACATCTTTCATTGTCATTTTACACTGAAACAGACATTACATTAAAGTGTTATACAAATAAACCGCTGTCAATTTAACACGTATACCAAAAGTGACTTCTAAAGTTGGTGGATATTGAACTTACCTTGATTTTGTGAACAGGATTCTTTTTTTGGGAAGTAGAAGTTTCGACCCACACTTGCATCCCCTCCTTATCGTACTTGTTGGCCCAATTGTCCGTAGACAAACACTGCTTTTTAAAGTCAGCAAACACCGCCTCATCAGGTAAAATAGACATCTTTGAGTATCTTTGTGATAAAACTTTTTCGCTTAAAAAAAAACACTTCCTTAGAATGAATGTGACACCTGCTCGGTCCAGTGTGTTGGACCCAGTCGACTCGTGAGGAGGTTTAAGTCTGCTGTGGCTGTTAGCCTCTGGCGACACGATTATTATATACGAGCTGATCGCTCTTCAAGTCGAGCAGGATTTTTCTGAGTTGAATTCCTGAGTCATACCTTCAACCACCTCCCGCTGACGTCACAGCACTTCCTGAGACAGGTGTGTTACGCAGGTAGCGTAAAGGAAAACAAAAGAAGTCCCGCTTTAACAGTTGGACTAATTCACTTGTATAATATTATAGAGCTAATGTAGGTCAAAGTTGATACCAACTAAAATATGAATATAAAAAGAGCAGTGTTGTGTTTTTATTGTCAGAAAGTGTGAAGACAGGCTATAGCAAGTGGGCTGAACACTGTGGGCTGCTCAGGGGAGTGGGTTGGTGAGAATTGCTCAGTGTTGATGAGTACCATCACGACTATAAATGTTAAACAATAAACGAACACCAACCAAAAACGTTCAAAAATGAATAAATGAATCAAGCTTGAACTTATCCTCGTGCCTACTTTTAGCTTTAATATATTTTCAATATTTAGTAATAATTTAAACTTTAAAAGTTAATTCAACAAACTAATTAATTCACAACATATATTAACAATGCATTTATGTATACTGTACTTGTACTTTTATATTCTTTGTCATATATTGTTCATTATCATATACATTTTTCTATATTATTATTTGCGCTGTTATATATTGTTGGTAATATAATGTTATTATTACACATTTCTTATCTAGATTCATTTCAGATTGTTTGTTATACATTGTAGAATAATGCACATATTTGTACATGCTTGTTCCTATAACTTATCTATTTATTGTATTATAACCTAAATCCCCCCTCACAGGGATCAAATAAGAATTTCTGATTCTGAAATCTTTCTTGGGTATTTCTAGATAAATGGCCGTTTTATTGAAACTACTATTTGCAATACATTCCAGCCTATATCATCCAATAATAATACAAAAACATGTTTGATGTATTTTTATTAAAGTGTAGATTTAGAAAATATTGTCGTTATGTTTGAACATTGGCAATAACATTTACGTAAAGTCAGATTATACCTTCAGTTTCTATTCACATTCCTCCAATAGCTTTTAAACGAAATATGTACATCTAGAACGTTCATACTTGGACACACCTTTGTTGTAACATTGCAAGCCTCTGATGTATTACCTAACAAGTAGTTTCAGTCACTTTGACGACATACACACACACCGATGTAACAGGTTTCTCACATTCAACTGAAGCGCTGAATATTATCGCTCATAGAAAGCATGTACAGAACAAGTGTGTTGGTTTATCCATAGCAGTTGAAAAAAGAGAATTATGAATGTGATTCATTAAAGAAAGAGATGACAGATGTTACATTTTGGTGAAATATCTTTATTTTATTCCATGTGATAGGCCTACACTTGTGTTTCATTAACTCTCCTTTTTATACATCAGATAGTAATAGTACATTATTCACACAAACGTTGCTAAACACGAGTAGACAGCATATTTCAAATGGACAGACACAATTCAGAATGGCACAAAGCTGAGTATTTAGTCAGTGACAAGTAATAGAAGAGCTGCTAATGTTAAAATGGTTGTTTGATTACATTTTTAAATCCATTTAAAACGTTGATATTTCAAAACAAGCTACAGCAAACGACCAGTGTCTTTGTTGTGCTATGGCTAGTTAGTTGGTTTGTGTTACACATATGTGCGTGTGTGTGTGTGTGTGTGTGTGTGTGTGTCTAGAGACAGTGCAGCCTTGACCTGTGACTGTAAACCAAGCTACTGACTACACACTGCAAAAAAGCGATTTATAGCAGTGTGACAAGAAAAAACGTTGCTGCACCCAAGTGTCGCCTCAAGGTGGAGTCCCGGCAGACACGCAAACAATAAATAAAATCTCAACATGCGTGTCAGCATCTGTACTTTTGGTCAAGCATACAATGTTATCTGTATGTCAAAGTAACAAAATAAATAAACACATAAAACCAAGAGTCCGCCACAGGCAATAGCATTACAGCAAAGGATACTGCGACTAATTTCTCTGCACTTTTTACAGCAAGGGTGTTAGTAAGCGTTGGCTGCATCTGAGGACAAACTTTTATCTACCAGCTCTATAAAACAACTAATGAAGCCATGAACCAGTCAGCAGGCTTCTTATGTATTTTACAATATTGTGGCTTGATTCAGTGCACAACATTGGTGAACAAACAAGCAAGGCATCTGTGTTCTTATCCATATAAATCCTGCATGGTGAGCATGCTGCATGTTCTTGCAATAGTGTAATCAACACAACACAAATTATCGATGAGATGGTGGGAACGTCCTAGCGCCCAAAGTGACAACTTTTTATCGGAGTGGATAAACTAAACACTGACTTTTTTTTATTTCCTACTTTAGGGGTATCTAATAACATAAACTCCTCCTTAGATATGTTAATATGTGCACAGCTAATTCAACAACATTGGAAAAAGAGTTGCTATAGTTTTAATGCAGACATAGCTTCAGGTTAATAGCCATTTTAGTAAACTCGGGGAGGTTTCCCTTTGATAATATACTACCTCATTGTTTGGTCACACACCCCTTTTGCACTGTTTTAGATCAGGTCTCAAATGATGTGAATTTGATCTCCTAACACACTGTTGAATTTGGCAGTTCAGGCCTACAGATGTGTTCGGTATTATTATACCTAATACATGATCCATTAACCCTCCTCAATGAAAAGGGTCCATATGAGCCAAATGTAGTAACATGGCAGTTAGCAATGATGTTAATTTACTGGTAAGATCCTGTCTCTACTTCCTCAAAATAAGACAAAGTCAAGAAATAATCAGTTATCTGAGACAGAACAGAAGAGTACAAACTCTCCATTTAAAATAAAAAAAAGTAAAATACAATGGGCTGAGAACTCAACCTTGCAAAGCCATTTTAAATAATCCCAAGCAGTTTAACTTTACAACAATGACAAGAGTAACAGCACTAAGATTCCCAACTGTGCAATAACTCATGTTAGCAGTTAGCTATGTCAGTCTGCAATGCTATATAATGCCATGCAACTGGATGAGAATTTTAACATATCGTTTAACTTATTCCTTAATGTTATATTTGAAACCATTTTTCCCCACCACATAATCTGTTTGAATACAGTAATGCACATCCACACTGTTACTCTGAAAAGTCACTGAGTTGAAAAGGGGAAAAAAGACAGGTCTTCCATCCCAATGGCAGTGTGCCAAGGGTGGAGAGCGTGGCCACTGAGAGACAAGCTGTTGGTGGGGAGGAGATAGGCTGGGGGGGGTGAGGTGTACTAGCATGAGCAGCTGCTCTCGGTGACAGTCATCTCTGGCTGTTTCTCCAGTTTGATGTCGATCACTGAGAGGAATTGGTTAAGTAACATCGTCATGAATTTGCACATTTTATTTCAGTGCGCTATCTGGCTGCTATTGCTTCAGTGGAAGTTCTCTTTTTTTCTGCAGAGTGAACTTCAAGCTTTTTATGTAAAACATATATATTTTTTAATTGTATAAGGTCTCAATGCTTTACTATGATATGTATGTCATGCACAGCACTCCACTAACATAATACACTGTAGTTTGCCAAATATTCATTGTCCTAAGTATTTAAATTTTTTTAGCTTTTAAGGTTATTTGTATATTTACATTTGGTGTGAATACTTGGCTTTATTCTTTTTTAATGCTAAATAGTTTCTTAAAAATACCAAAGCAAATACCTTGCATGTCTAAACGTACCAGGCAATGAACTCTATTCTGATGTCACTTGGATTTTTTAAATTGCTGTCACAAATTTGTCAGCCATGGTTGTGTATATTTGTCTTCATTTTATAACTCATTTTGTGTATTTATTTTTTTATTATTGCTCGCCTCTTTTACCTGCTATGCCACTTTGGCTGTAACACTGTAAATGTCCCCGCTGTGGGACTGATATAGGAATTCTGATTCTATTTTTACAGGATTCAAGCCATGGCAATAATAACTTGACAGTAGTATTAAAATAATTTCTGTTGATAGCATCTTTAAAAAGGATACTGTCCTCTTTGCTTTTCTCTGGTGTGCTGTCCATCCCAGGCAGTGCAGCAGCAACGCGGCGGAACAGCTATAAAACAGAAACAAGTAACGATTAAACACATAAAAAAAAGGTGTAGCTAAAGTAAACTGTTGGCAAATAGGGGCGAGTGATTTGGTAACAATCTGCATGTTATTAAATTGACTGATGTTTATTGTAATATAGTTTTTTTTGTTACTGGAAATGTTGAGAAAATGTAAAATATATATTAACCACACAGGAATATCTACCTTTGTAAAATCAGTTCCCACAATGGCAACAACAAGCGATATTGAGGGGTATCTACCTCGGCAATGTGACTCTCTGAATGGACAGATTTACATTGACTCACTATATTTAGTCATCACCCACCCCTACTGTCACATGGGCAATTCAAAGTATTCAGAGAAATTGATCAAAGTTGTAAGAAATCACTCATAAATATATGTATTTCATTGAATAACAGGCAAACACAAGAAGCAGCTTAAGCAGGAATACTAAATGTGATTTTGCTGATTGCGAGAACAGGATCAAAGCGAAGGTTGCCGTGCTAGCCTCCTCCACTGAGCAAACCCATTACAGTCACAGAAACACTTTGAAGCTGCAGAAGTTATAGTGAATAGGACAAAAAGTACTTGAGAAAAACAAACAGAGTAGCAGTAAACTTGTGCAGAAACATCTACAAGCAATGCCTGTGGGGGGAAACACAACCGATACAGTATATACTAATAATACCAAGACATGTCACGATGAGCCAAGAGAGGGGGGGAAAAGGAGACAGAAGGAGTTAAGAGACTTTGAGGGCAGAATTAGCTCAACTACCTCGAGACAGCAGAATCTCTACCTGTTTGACATTGTAGCCAGTCTTTGCGCTGGTTTCAATGAACATGACATTCAGTTCCTTTGCTCTCTGCTCACCCTCCTCCGTGGTGATCTGTCTGCTCAGGTAGAAGCAGAGATGGGAGATGGACGAACAGACAGACATGGAAAGAAACATCGCAAAGAGGACAGGCCAGAGGGAGAGTGAAGAGATAGAGAGAGAAACAAAGAGAGCTCAACACAGAATCTTGTTTTTTGGGGGTGGAAAAAGAGAGAGGTTAGTTTAGTTATAACACAGACGGACAGAGAGGAAGACGAAGGGAGGGAAGCTGCTGTGCTGAGTAAAGATGAAGCAGCAAGGGGAACGACTCATTCACTCAACAGTCGCACTCTGATCCATTTAGTGAATACATGGGAGGAGTTGTACATCCCAGAAGCTTCAGGTTGGCCTCCCTAACCTAAAAACCATCATGACTACTGTCAGTATTACGACTGCTTTACTGGACACCAACCTGTTTGACGTTATAGCCAGCCTTGGCACTGGTCTCTATGTACATCACATTGAGCTCACGAGCTTTCCTCTCTGCCGCCTCAACAGAAACTTGCCTGCCATGGTCCCGGGGAGGGAGGGGGGGGAGTGGTGTGAAGTGTGGTGTTGAGGGAAACACAAACAAAACAAAAAAATCAAAATGACATGGAGAGAACAGAGCAGGAAAGGGGACACAGAAGTAAAACAAAAAGAAAGAAATATGATCAAAACATTAGAAATAAAAAAATACATGATAATAGTCACTAAAATCACTCAGAAAAAGGGCTGGGGTTTGTAAAATGCCATGGGATGATAAAAGTAAAAGTTGGATGAGATGCAATGAAGGGAAGAAGGTGGGAATCCAGGCTTTGGCAGTATAAAACTATACTTTAATACTTCATGCTAAGCTATTTCTAATGTAATAAAATGATAAAAATGCATTCTATTTATTAAGTATTGTAACTAGGATAAGAAAATCATTACAATCTTTCACACATCTCACACAACCATGTACCTTTTATCCGCCAAGTCTGTTTTGTTCCCAACAAGCATGATAATGACATCACTTCCTCTCTCTGTTCTAACATCATCAATCCACTTTGAGGTTTGCTGGAATGAATTCAGATCTGTGGATGAAAAACCCCCATACAAAATTACTGCAAACATCACATCATGTAGCCCCTAAAGACATAAAAATATTTGATATACTAGCTATAGTTAAAAGATTGCATAAGCAGTAATACTTTTCATTAAAAAGGAAGAGCATCTTGTGTAATTAAAGCTTGTAGAGAAGTGTTAGTCAGAAAGAGTAATAATAAGAAAAGCTTGAATAAGGAAAATATACTTAGAGAAATACAGGAGGTTATAAGCAGAAGTACATAAAGTAGGAACTATGCAAAAAAATAATAGCTTCCTTCCAACTGCTCTAGAGCCCTACAGAAAGGTTAGAGTACAGCCCTGACTCACTGGTGATGTCATAAACAACCACGGCAATGGTAGAGTCACGGATGTAGCTGGGAATTAGGCTACGAAAACGCTCCTGTCCAGCAGTGTCCCAAAGCTGGAGTCGGACCTGAGGATTGGAACGGAAGAGAAGAAAAGGACAAGGAGATAAAGAGGGGAAAGGCAGAACAAGAAAGTGGAGAATAGGACAGTCATAAAGGAACTGCAAGCCAAGTAGCAGAGATGAAAATGGCCTTTTTATTGGAGGAATGGGGAGAATCATTCAGAAGGGTCAGAGATGACCAGCATTATTATGCTGTTAAGACATGTTAAAATCGGCCCTGGTGATTCAGAATTGAGGGCGGCTTCAGAGGATCTCTGCCAATGAGGTGACATCAGAAGAGATATTCCCTTACTCCTTCCATCATATGTAACATTTACAAAGCACAGACCCCCCTGGACACTGCTGGAGAAATGCTTTAGTGATAAAAACAGTCTCCAATATCATGCTGTCCAGTGGGGTTTGCCAAGCTAGTAAATGCTCTATTTTTT
This sequence comes from Trematomus bernacchii, assembly GCF_902827165.1. Lineage (NCBI taxonomy): Eukaryota > Metazoa > Chordata > Actinopteri > Perciformes > Nototheniidae > Trematomus > Trematomus bernacchii. The sequence goes on from NW_022987409.1 coordinate 2,819,691, forward strand.
TGTTGCCCATCCACATACTAAGTGAAGGACAAGGAGGTGAGGCAAGCCCATGATACCTACTCGCTATGTCATAAACCACCACAGCGGCGGCTGAGTCGCGGATGTAACTGGGGATGAGGCTGCGGAAACGCTCCTGTCCGGCTGTATCCCAGAGCTGCAGCCGAATCTGTGGCCAGCCGTGAAATGAATGTGGGAAGGGGGAGCATTTCATGACCCAGCCAGGGGATGGAAGGAGAACAAAAACTTCAAATAACGATGGAGTCTAAAAACATGATCAAACGTCTAACAAAGAAATAAATGGTTACATCTAAGGTAATGTGAAAACAATGTGAACTGGTGAATGGGAATTAAATGGTGGCTATTAAACACTGAGTGCATGCGTTTTAATCTATGTCAATGGGAATGATGAATAGTAAACAATAAAATATGCAGGACTTACCGTGCGATCTTCTAGGTACATGGTTTTTGACAAAAAGTCAATGCCAATAGTTGCCTGTAAGACAATCAATGCATACAAACATGGTTATGGAGAGAGCACTTGACAATGCATAACATCCATATAAAATGTCATAATGACCTCATTGTATATTGAATATTATATAAGCCTAAAGATATTTTTCAGAACATTTTGACACTAAAACATTAATATGGCTCTGTATAAATCATACATAATTCATCATACACACTAGCAAAGAATTGACCTGGAAGATCATGAAAGGGCCCTGGTTTATTAAAATAATACTATAAATTATTATTACATATATTAAAAATATATAAAATAAACACAATTTTAACCATTAAATCTGTGTCTTGGCAAACTTAATTGGCATCATATTGTAATGAACATGCGTTATTACCTGATAAGTGTTGTCGAAACTGTCATACATAAACCGTGTGATGAGAGAGGTCTTCCCAACTGTAAATCACAGAAACAGACACGTTCAGACTTGTTCCTGGTAATAAAAGACCACATTCTACAAGCCAAAACTCAGAAAAAAGTTCAGATTAATATCCAAGTCGCCTGTATCAATTATAATTTTCTATTACAGAAAGTAGCTAATCAATCACTCTACGACAAAACATACTTATTTTTATTATTATTTTCTTATGTATTATATGAATTTACCATCAGCATTATCCTGCACAACTCCCCTTCACTTTTTCTATTGTTCTGTGTTTTTTTTGTCAAAGGTATATTGTTTTTCATGTAAAGAAAACATGTTATTCTGCTTTTCTTCCAAATGTTTATGAACATAACAGTACATTCCAAATGTATATTTATGTATAGATATCGTAATTGTAAACAGCTTCAGCAATACTATGCATTAAATACATTATCGTCATGCCAATAAAGCTATCTGAATTGAATTGAATTAAAGTGCCATCATCATTGATGCAAGTGGACTGCTGAACCCACACGCTGAGCTGGCAATATGGGTGGAGCCACAACATTTTGGGAAATAAAAATAGCTTGACTTGTAATATTCTAGATAAACAGTAACGTTATGTCACTACTGTTTTAGACAATCATCCCTAAAATACAACCACGTTATAAAATGTCCGAATGAGTGTCTAAAAGCCGACGTTAAACGGTATGTGAGAAGGCCGACTGGTCTGGAGCCACACTGGCCGACGTGGCTCTGCAAGGTGCTCCCGTAGGAAGCTAACAGCTAGCGGTAAAGAGTTGAAAAGCTACACTGACAGATACGGATTCACTTAATTCCCTTGACGTGTATGGGGTGGTCTCATATTTGAAATTAAATATTCCCACCACAATATTGAAAGCAACAATTGTGTTTTGATTAAGAAGTTAAATAAGGTATTAGCTTACAATAGTGATAATGTATTTAATACTGGGACAGCTAACTGTTAGCTAAAAGTAGTTAGCCAGCTACGATTAGCTACAGTAGGAGGATGCTGATCCCATTGCACTAACGACCACAGTAAGGACCACTGCTTTAATCAAACAACATACCATCAACTAAATAAGTCCGAAATCTTGATGTTATGAAAGGGTAACTCTATTTATAGTAAGCATTTATCGTTAAAAGCGAAATGTTTGCCTAGCTTACAGATGTAACGTTAGCTAGCTATGCAATGACATCATCACGGGTGTGAAAAATGACAATTATATTTTTTTGATCCTACACTCTCTTTAACACGTTGTTCAAAGCAAACTGTTAACATTTCGTTCTGTATCATCACTGGCCGTTATTGACCTTTGGATACGTTTATCCTGCTGGCCAGGAGCGAACGAGCTGGAGATGCTAGGCGGCTAGCTATGCTAATGCTAGCCACATCTCCACAACATATTCCTCACATCAGACCAAATGAACACTTGGTACAAGTACTCCGTAACTTGCTTACCACTCTGTTCGCCCAGAAAGACGAGCTTGAACTTTCGTAGAGGGTTGCCAAACTCTCCGCCGCCGGTCGTAGTTGACATTTTGTACAGAAAATAAACAGCTAACTAGCTGACTTGATGCTAATGATGTGATGTCTAGACCGGAGAGGCAAGTAGTGTATCTCTATCCTGCACTAGCAAGCGCTATTGTTTTCTTACACGTTCAGAAGTGAAATAGCGCAACCAAGAGGCAACTTCTGACAGACAACAGAAATGGTAAAGTAACGCGTAAATGTCCACAATTTCATTGGGATAAATGGCTATTTCTTTTATTATTCCTAAGTATTTTCACAGTAGGGAGAAGTACTCAGATATTGTACTTAAGGAAAAGTCGAAGTACCATAGTGTAGGAATACTCTGTTACATGTAAAAGTCCTGGATTCAAAATGTTACTCAAGTAAAAGTATTAGCATCAAAATATACTTAAAGTACTCAATATGCACATTTGCCAATTTCAGAGTAATATATGATATGTTTTGATTCTATCATGATGCATTAATGTGTTAATTGTGTGTTATGTTTTAACTGCTTTGTATAGGGTAGTCTGTGAATGTTTCTCCATGTGTAACTAAGTAAGTCTTATTTAAGTGTTTTTTTACACATCATTAATCCAAATATGCAGATTAACTAAAGGTATTAAATAAATGTGGTGGAGTATAAGTACACTTTTTACATCGTAATTGTAGTGGGGTAGAATTACAAAGCAGCAAACAAATGTAAAATGTAAATGTATTTTGTTACTTTATACCACTGAATATTTTTTAATAGATTTGTGCTGGAAACAATTGGTGAACATTTACTGACATTAGACATACAGGTAGATTACTCTGATAAAGCTGACAAAAAAACTTGTTTAAATAAAGGCATAAAGAAAATGAAGAAGAACATAAATAAAAATACACTCTTTGCCAATGGTTTTCAATTTGAGTCACAATCTTTAGCTATATGGTCCAGAGCAGGGCATTATATCAACTATTTACAAAGAAATGTGTTGCTGTTCATTTGAGTCACAAATGAAATATAAGCGTTTAACAAAAGTAAAAATATATAAATTATCTCAATATAGAAACTAAATAGATTAATCATACGAATTTTGGCATTTTATCAAGTTATTGGTTTATATAGGAAGGTTTATAGTTTCAAAAGCAAATTATAGTTATTAACATAAAAGTTTGTAGCAAAATAAACAAACATAATCCAATAACTGGTGAAACAATGTTTTTATTTCCTTTTCTTGACCAATAAAGAATGACACAAGTAGGAGTATTTTGGGAGTTTATAAACAAACATAATTCAATAATTGGGGAAACAATGTATTTATCACCTGTTCTTGTCCAAAAAGAATGACACAAGTAGGAGTATTTTGGTAATTTCACACACAACGCAATAAACATTAATTGAAGGGTTGTCAATCTTAACACACAGAAAGAAGAGTCTACTCTAATGTTAATTTCCTTACACAAGAAAATATTATTGTATCTAATTATTGCTTTAATGGAATTCATGTAAATGTCCCATAGAGTTTAGACTATTTTTCAGTAACTCTTGTGGTGCTCTCACGGTGATGCCTAATAAAACTGTATATGAACATGTGAAATAAGAACATTTAGTGACTTAATGACACTTTGTGCTTCTTTTTTTTACTGGTACTGAGTTCTTTTGTGTTCTGAGTTTTTGTCAGAGAGGTGATTTTCCTTCGATGGTCATCTCAATCCTCCATGGCTTCGATTGAGATGTCGACCCTGTTGGCATGAAACATAACAACCGATTCTGTGAGTCCAACACTACAATAAAATGGTAATATTAATGTTTATTAATGTCATTTTTAATACAAATGTAAAGTTAAAAGGTCAAACTCAATCAAGGGCCATCACATTTAGCTTCTTTCCGAAGTCCTCATAACCTTAACTTTGCAATTGCTCATCTTTCACATGAAAGATGGAACAAGGTATTTATTATTAGAAAATACATGCATTGCAGCCCTTGAAGAAGTTAACATACATTGACGTAAATATACTATATCAGTGGTTACCTCACCTGAACCAAATAGGTTTTTAATCCAAAGTGCTGTGTTTAGGAAAACAAACAAACACACAGGAGAAAAGTATAAGCAACATGTCACAAACTAAAAAACACAGGCCAATGCATGTTTTTCTTAAAGACTGTTTTATACTTACACTTCTGCTCAGGATACACCAATGATAAGCGGTTTAAGGATGAAAGGGAAGGGAATTAAATAAAACATGTTAATAAATTCATATTTTCTATATTTGTTTTAATGTTTGAAGTGTCTCAGGAAGCAAAATAAAATTGCAATAAAGTGAAAAATCACTGCACTCACCTGCGGGTTTGGGGGACATCAGAGTCAGAGGAAGCTCCACTGTGACATCGCTGAAACGAAAGAAAGATTTTATTCTAAAAAAATATACAGAATAGTTCATTATGTATTATTCAAACTAATAACACTTGACCAAAGGTGATGGGTGGTCAATATTTACCTTCCTGTAAGTCCACCGAGCAGGCTTTTGTGAGAAATAAGAAGAACATTTTAGTCTGCACAATTTGACACTAAATGTAAAAGTATTCTCCGCTAATATTTTCTATGCAGTTAAAACGTACCCTCCGCCAGCCACCATTAGGTTGACTTTGACTTTGTAGGAGACGAGGATTCCCTGCATTTCCTTTTCTCCTTGACTCCTGCGAGAAGACAGAAATAGTTTTACCTTTCAGAGCTTGAGGATTTGGTCTAAGACACAATAAGAGGATGAAACCCTCTCCTGGGCTCACTGTAAGCCCTTTGACGAGAGAACTAGGCTTACAGGGTTGTGGATGCTAAGTTGGTGTCGCCGTCTTTTAGCCGTCCGTCAACTGAAAGACCTCTCTTCTCAACGCTGTTGGCCAGCAGGGGGGTTATTTGGAAGGACTTCTCCAATGTACCATTGGATTCAACTGTCTCCCTGTGTATAGCAGTGAAATACATAAATTACAAATTACAAATTGACATTATTTGTGTTAATTAACCTTTTTTCAACACCCAGGGAAATGTAACAATGACTCATCTTTTTAGTAGCTTCATTACTTCAATATAAGGGAATTGGAATGTGAAAATATACCTTATATAGCATATGTTTTAAGAATAATTAGGCAGAAAGTCTCTAGATACAGTGAAAGCCTTACCCAAACTCCTCAGTGGACACTGCCTTGGTGTAAGTGTCAGATGAGTAGAGCACCACATTTGTTAGCTGCTCAACTAAAAGAAAAAAATAGCTTCATTAGAATGATCTATGAAAATATCTCTTGAACATACAATAAATACACACATGCATACTTTAACCCTTATAATTTGTTCTATCTTTATTCAATTACAATCTACATACAAACACAGAATTAAGAATTTCAATTCAATCAAGCTTTAGACCTTTACTCACTGCTCACCTGAGATTTGGATTTTCTTCACAACCTTAGTAGTTTGGTTGTTGATTTTCACACTGACAGTGATTGATTCTCCATGGTAATAAATCTGCAAAAATAATAATTTATGTCTAATTATTTTAGCAACAGTTTAGTACAACAGAAATATAGTATGTAGACTTTGATGTACCTCTTTTTCAAGGGAGGCCTCCAGGTTCACAGGTTTGTCACTCAGCATAAACTGTTTGGATATATCAGCCTTGGGTCCGGGCTTGTTGCTAATTGGTGCAAATTGTATTTTGCGAATCATCAGACGACAAGTGTCCCTAAGAACAGAAAGAAAGACACACAAAGACAGTCAGGGTTAGCCTTTCTATATGTCCTTTATTCTGCTGCAGTGTAAGCTTAATGCATTACATGATTGGGCTGACGGTTTGACTCTGAGCATACATACTTCTTGGGTGGTTCATCTGCAGGGTCGGCTTTCTCTGCAATATATCCTTTAACCTCAAAGTCCACACCACAGGCCTACAAAACAACACAATCCACATATGATGTATTGATCCAACATTCAAAGTACTTTATAAAACTGAATGAAAGGGATAATAAAAATGGGAGTTAGTAGTACCTTGCCTGTATCATTTGGCCCAGGCTGTAGGGAGACTGAGCAGGGGAGATCTGTTGGCATCTATAACAAATAAAACAAAGCACATCAAAAAATAACGTTTTAAATGTGATTACTGGAAAGTAAAAGCAAAGTAATGATCTGTTGGCGATCACTCTAATATTTGACTGAAATGAGTTGTTATGCTCTAAAAATAGTGACTGATTGTGTTGTGATTCTTTACCTGGAAGGAGAAGGGATATCCTTGTTCCCCAACTTTCTTCATGAGGCATTCCTGCATTGGTGTCAGGGTTGGGCTTCCACCTGTGGCAGGATACAACTGAACACGCTGGATCCAGATGTCTCTCCTGAAGGACAGCCCAATAACATCCAAATCCTCACTTCCATAGCGGAAGGCACAAGCAAGGTAGACAAATACTGTAATGAAAAGGGAAATGTTTAGTGTAGTCTTTGGATTGCATAAATGCTGGTTAACCTTTATCATTGACAGCAAATGAAAGAAAGTGGTCCAAATACCTTTTTTGCCATTAAGATTAGCAGGGTCCACTTTAATAACACCATCTGCAAATGAGAGCAAAAAACAAAAGCATTAGATTATACAAACCCACAGAGTGTATGTGTGCACATTTCAGGAAGTTCAAACATAAATTGAGCCCCGCACCAACTATATCCACTGATGCCACATGGTCCGTAAAGTCTCTTTTCCCCAAGTACAGGGCAATCTGAGGGAAACCGAGAAAAGAGGAAAACACTTACTCCTCTGCCAAGGTTACAAGAGTTTGGAAGTTATTTCTGGATTTTGGAATATAACTCAATGCACTCCTCCCTAAGCCCAAGAGGTTCCCTGTAATGATTATATTATAGAGGCCACTTACATCTCCGTTGCCGCTGGTCTTCTTGTATACCCTAAACAGAGAAAGAATGGGAAGACATTGAATCAGTCTTTACATTTTACACCATTCATTTACAGCTCATTTAGAAAAAACCATGACACCTTCAGGATCAAGTCCAAATGTCCCCCTTGTAATGCCATTTTTTGTTGCTTATTGCTTTACAATAATTGTGTTATTTTCAGGCAATAGTGTTGTGACTTCTTAGTTGCCATCTCCCATTAGGATAGCACCCACCCCCCCTCCCTCCCCACCGCTCAGGGATTAGTGCTCAGGATAGAAAGTCACCTGCTGGCACGAGTCTAATCTGGACATAAAACGAAATGTGTTTTAATAAGTCAATGCATTGTTATTTGCAACACATGCAAAATGAAAAAAATCCCATTGTGAATCACAGTTTGGATTTTTGTTAATAAATGCTATACTTGGCCTAGACTACACTCATGGAAATGGTGTTTTCCTGAAAACTAATCCTATGTTCCTTAGTGTTGAATACTGCTTGTAAACATGTGAAATACTCAAAATTAATATCCCAAATATTTGTTTGATCAATTTATTTCCTATCCATGCGAGCGCAGTCTCTTTGCTCCATGCCACAAACCAGCAGGTAATCCTTTGTGGGGTTGGTCTCCTTCCGAGGTGTCCCAAGTAATCCTGTTTAACTTTACTTTTGTATTGTAAACCTCTTTTCAAGGATCACGTCGACACAATCCACTTTAATCAGGATTTACCCATAACCTGTAAGACTGCAGTGTTATTAGTCACAGAGCTTCTTTTGGCATGCCTCTGCCAAGTATTCTTTTCTACTTTGACCCTGCATCCTGAGCCTCTCTTGTTTTCATTAAATGAATCAAGTTTCAAAATGTAGTCATTTATTAAAACACAAGGGGACATTTTAAACTCTAATGTGAAACAGTTACTATGTGAGGATAGCCGGTACATTCATACTCACTTTGTCATGTTGATAGATCCGGTCTGCAAATAAAAAAAGATGAAAATACTTTTGAGTGACCAAAAACATGAAGACACTTTTGGGAGCATTGTTTGATTTGTATTAATCAATATATTTAGTATGTTGTAGCTTTTGAAAAAACATGATGAAAGAATATGTCCTCCTTTTTTTAACGTTGTAATCCCATTTCATTTAATAATAAAGAATACTGATGACGTTTATCAATTACCGATGACTGTTGTGCCGTATACATCTAGATTTCTTCTGTGGTAGAAAGAGTGCCTTTCTGACTTTACCAAATACTTTAAAATATTTTTAAAGACATAATATTCCTCAAACTTGGCATCATCAAGCATGCTGTTCCTGTCAGTTGGATTAATTGTTTAAAGCTCTATGAATTACCAACATTTAAACAATTCAGTAAATGCTGATGCTCCTCTGCGAGTTTATTATCATCATTACAATGTGTATTTTAATATGCTGTTGGTCAGCAAGAGAAAAAGCTCTGCTTACCGTTCAGTTCTGTCAATGAGTCCTCTCTGCTGCCTTCTTTAATCCTGCACTGTCAGCGAACACCGAGTGTATGAGTGCCAGCCCTACCTACAGTTTGGTTTTATAGTGTGACCTCCAACCTTGAAGTCCTCCCCTCAGCTTATCCAGCCTGTCAAAGATGGCAGAAAGTCAGATTAGTTGATTAGAACATACTGTTTTGGTGCACAGTGTGTGTAAAAATAATGTTGTGTTGTTACTTCAAGAGAAAAAGCTCAGAGACACATGCAGTTGTGTGGGCGGGACAGACATGAGTGTAAACAAATGTCTTGGAGTGACAATATGTTGGACACTTTGCTGGAGTTTGGATCAATCTCAGATTTTCTACATGTGTGTGCTGCAGGATGTGAACAATATTATACTTTACATTTTGCACATCCCGTTTTATGTGGTTCAATTAACAGCAAATATAAAAAACTTACACAATCTTCTTATTAAAGCCTAATTTCTAAATAATGGTGGGGCACATGCCAAGTTTTTCACTGATATTAATAGAATAACTGGAGGGGATTTCTCGAGGTCCGTGTCTCTGAGGACTTGATTCAAGTGGTTCACTGGTAAAATACTTATTTAAGTTATTTGCTTTAAGTTTTGAGATGCTATTTGAGCATCACTAGGGTCAAAGGATTGTCTCGTCAATCAACCATGCGTGAATGTTCAAGGATTTCCTTTCTTATAGCTTATCCTGAGTAGAGTGGTATTAGTTGGATTTTGGTTGTTATGGTAGCAGGGACAGATGGCACCTCGACTTAGCTCTGTGCAATCTGTGATCAAGGCAGGTTCACAGAAATCGAAGGCATCCCAGACTTACTACTTAGCAAGCAAGGCTTTACATCTCGTGTCCCAATTACAAAACCATAATGTCCTTCAATGCTACTTCTATTTATTTGTGGTTGCTATTTAAGGAGTCACAGGTTTAACATGGTGTTCTTTCCTTTATCAGGTTTTTCAAAGGACTCGCTTACATTGGCAGTGACCAGGGGCGTTTCCTGGACCTGGAAACATTCGGGGCTTAGCCCACAGTGCCGCCAGAGATTTTCTTTTTGGGGGTGCTGTGGGGTAGCTTTTCATAGAGGGTGCTCAAACATATAGGGTTTCCCATTAAGGTACCGGGCTACAGTGGCATTTTCTACTGTAGCCTCACCTCCTCTACGGGGGTCCGTGCTCCCCCGGGAAGATTTTTTTTAAATATTGAAGTTAAATGCATCAATCTGGTGCACTTTGAGAGCAAAATTAAGAGATCTATGGATACATCTCTCAACATCCATATGAAACAGAACTGTAAACAGATTTACTTTTTCTTTATGGATATTTTACAAATCACTCCCCTTTTAAACTCTATTCTTGTTTTACTGTCATATAGTATTTATTTTTTAGTGAGTTACTCAGATGAGCACCAGGAGACAGCATTTGGTACTCACCCCACACGAAGCGTGGTCCTCCTGTGTCCTTCACTGTCCTCTATTTACACTTCTTGCATGCTAGATGATGAAGATGCACCTCCCTGTCTCTTTTTAAGCCTCCGATTTGCTTTCTCCAAAACTTGTTGCCAAAACTGTGAAGTCCTTGCATTTCCTGAGGCCAAGTTGAAGGATCAAATACTAAGAAATGATCACATGACTTGAAGTCATATCTGATTTCAGATGTGGGAAGTTACTAAGTACACTTATTCAAGTACTGTACTTAAGTACAATTTTGAGATATTTGTACTTTACTATACTTTGTACTTCTACTCCACTACAGTTCAGAGGTAAATGGTGTACTTTTACTCCACTACATGTATTTAATACCTTTAGTTACTTTACAGATGTGGATGAATGATGTGAAATATAATCAAGTCTTAAATCAGACTTTAGTTCCACCTGGAGTAAATTCACAAGCTACCCTGCAGTATACAAAGTCATTCAAACTAGCTGCACCTTTACCAGCTTTGAGAACACTTTCATGATCAATCATTATAAAACATATCATATATATTATTCTGAAATGGACCAATCTGCAGAACTTTTACTTTTGGTACTTGAACTATATTTTGATAATACTTTTCTAATTTTACTTGAGTAACATTTTGAATGCAGGACTTTTACTGTAACAGAGTATTCCTACACAAGATCTGAGTACTTCTTCCACCTCTGTCTGATTTCAAACTCTTCCATTAACACCCTGAGTAAGTTTGTTGTAAATCCGCTTGACCACAGAGCTAAAGCCCCGAATGCCCAGGCCAGGCGACGCCACTGGCAGTGACCTTTAGTACAGTACTCCATCTTGGCACCCGGCTTTAGAGGTAAATCTGAGGGATTGGTCGAGGATCTTCTCACCTCCACAGCTTGATGTAATTCATTGCCTGTCCGGTTTTGTGGAGCGATTGTCACACATTGGCGGGTCAAGTTTAATTAATTAGATTGGTGGATGTTCCCATTGGACTCAATTGACCTGTCATAAGGGGACAAGGGTTAACCCAGACAAGACTGCAACGCCGGATCATCAGCCAGGGTTAGGCTAGGTTACTTTGTCACAAATACAAAGTAATGCTCTTTAATGCATTAAAGCTGCTCTCCTAAACTTTCTACTCTAGTGCTCCATATATAACCAAACCAGCAGCGTCACTCTTATATGTATGACTCTAATATTCACATCAGTGCCATAAAATCCACACAGCTTGGAAAGCATGATTTAGACGGCTGTAATATACCAGATGTCACTGTATGCAATTCAAGCAAACGATTGCTTTTGGAAGGGGCTGAAATGTGAGCTCCTTCATGTAAAATAGGGACTTTAAAGGTCACCTATTATGCAAAATCCACTTTTTCATGTCTTTTCTACATAAACATGTGTCCCCTCTGTGTAAAGAGATTCTGAAAGTTTCAGGAAAAAAGATTCACTCACTTTTTGTCCTGATCCATTTATATAAAAACCTGTCTGAAAATGAGCTGATGAGATTTTGGCCACTTTATGATGTCATAACGATTTTTTGGCTTGTGTAACCATTAGCCAATAACCAACCAAGGTAACACCCGCCCACCTTATCACCTGAATCTCCTCCTAGAGCACTATTGTGTTTTTTTTAACTAAATATCTCTCAGAGGGGCGTGGGGAGGGGCTCCTTATTTTCATCTAAAGTAACAGACAGAGAATCAGCACTTTTGAAACAGGGCTGAAACAGAGGGGATTATGGGATGCTACAATGATCTGTTTGGTGTTTGGAGCCAAACACTTCAGAGACTTGTTTTGTATATATCTGAGACCTATAATGCAGGTCTCCCTTGAAAAAGAGATCAATGATCTCAATGGGATTTCACCTGGATAAATAAAGGTTTTGAATTTAATTGAATAATATATTGATGAAAAACAATATAATAGGGGACCTTTAATGTAACTTAAAAATAGAAAACTAACAGAGCTCAGTATTTTCCTTTAAAGGCCCAAAACTCCATCTCCCACCTCATATCTTTATATATATATTAAAAAATGCTGTAACATGTGTGTAAATAATTTCTCTCATCTGTGTATGAGTTTATAATGATAATGATGAATTGTCCCTCTATATATTAAATATGCAGGTTCTGCTTAAATTCACAGGCAATAGCTTTTTAAGCTGCTCTATACCCTGTTCTTACTTTGTTATATAAAATAGGTAACCTGAACGCTTCCATAAGCTTTTCTTCTGTGTATTCTATTATTGGCATCCACAGTCATTTTGATACAGACTCTGTGCGCTTCGCTGGGCTAACAAAACACATCTGGGTGGAAGCAGCCAAACAGCACTGACTCAAAGCTTTACATCTCATGGGCATTTAATTAGAACATTTAAAAACTGACGCTCCATCCAGCATGCTTAATAAATACTTTTGGTGTATTAATAAAATGTATTCACAGGCCTCTTGGGTCAAAGGCAGGTTAAAGGTGTCATTATTAGACATTTATGTACTGTGTGAAGTTTTTTATTTATTTTACCCTGAAAGAACATTGAGAGCATATCCTTAATTAAAATGATGTTGAGCTGTAAAGTAATGTAAACAAACAAAACAGGTTACAATAAAACAACACTATATGATAAATCATAGTTAAAAATACAGTGAAGTATACATAAAAAAACAGATTAAATTCAAGTAGGTAAGAGCATTTACAATTAAGTAAAACCTTAAATAAGGCCATTAAACAGCCGTAGTGGTGCAGATTAATCCATGTAAATATTGCTCTGGAAGATAATGGAATTTACCGTTACAACATATTTGTTGAGAGAGTACCGAGATTATATGAGTTAAGAGTTGAAGGGATCAAATGGAAGCAAATTATTGAAAGAAGGGATCTGTTAGGATATGAATGCATTGCCCTTCCTTGTACACAGTATTTTTTGGATTTGAATTAAGTCAGACATTTAACTTACTCTAATCACCAACATCTCAGATCACCAAGTCAAGTACTAATGGTCGAGCTATACACAGGTCTGTATTATTATTTTTAAGAGTCTGCGTTTCCAGGATGAAGGCACTAAAAAAAACTATCCTAATCTTATTTTCTCTCTCACCTGGGGCTTCCTTCTTCCAGTTTTATCTTTGTGAGGTTACATATAGCTACATAAGCCCCTTACACTTAATCTGGTGCCGTTTTTAGCCAGCTCTTTATGTAGACAGTCAACATTGTCCTTTAGAGTGCCTGCTGACTAGTCACAGTGTGTTACAGCATCATGGTATTACCACTTCTTACCATCACAGTCTTAAGTGTGTGGATAATTTGATTCATTAATGCTGTTTGTTACTTAGAGGGACAAACTCTCTTAGATACTGAGACAAGAAAGTGCTGGCACTGTAAGATTAAACAAAGGTTTGTTGATTTAAAGTACTACAGTGAACATAAATGATTTAAATGATTTACACACTTTGACATACTCTCAGCATGATCTCACTATTGAGAGCTTTCCTGTTAGATTTCTGTCTATTAAGTCTGAAGCCAACTGTCTTTAGCAGCTGCAACTCAACGTACCTGATGCTGTAACTTTGAAGGGTTGCGGCCATCGATTAGAAAGTTAAGTGTTATGTCCTCACAAAGAGCCCTTGATCATCACTATCGTGATGTTACTTAACGTAGTATTGTGTTGCACTTTTCAAAACATAATTCTATAGCTAATTCGTTGCAAGGCATTTGGTGGACTTTGGTGATCAACACTTCCTGTTTGAGAATGTTTTTTTAAAGACATGTAGTTTATTTTATTTTGTTCTTTGGTTGATAATACTGAATGTTTCCATTGAAAATGCCTTACTTTAAGTCTTTAAGATACACTGTGTTTCTGCCTGCATGTTGTATAATCAGGGCCAGACAGGAACCCAGCCCTTGATTATATAATATAAAGTAATCATATTTATCTTTGCTCTTCAAGCATCTCTGTAGATAGGGGGTCGGAATCAAGTTAAATAAAACAATGTAATTCAATTCTAAATCTGATCTCACAGCCGGCATGACAGATGAAAGTGAGGAGCCGGCTATGAGATATGGAGTACATGTTGCTATCCCGGCTGTGTCTGTCTCAGTGTCTAATCCACTGCTTGCATACATTTGATTTGGCCTTTGGTAGAACTGGTTTGAGATGAGAGAGAAGTCATCTTTCTGTAAAGAAGGGGAATGGCACTTGCCCCCACTAACCACTTTGGTTCTTGGACAATGTATTTTTTTTAAATTGCTCAAACCAAATGATTGATCATTTAATTCGATAGAGATAGTAGTTAGCCATCGGATTGTGGCTTCAAGATTGGCATTTTGGCCTTTTACACCTTAGTTATTTGGAACCAGAATTTACCATATTAAGAAAAAAGGGTGGAGCTGGAGAGGAGTGAGGCCTGAGACGCCAAAGTACCGTTAGCAGCTAAATAGATCGATAGATATACTTTATTGATCCCAATTTGGGAAATTCTTCTTCTAAAGCTAAACTAGCTCTGATAGCAACTTACTCCAGTTGGGGTACCACACCTATTGACTGATTTATATTACTAGATTTATTAAATTAACAAATATATGTATTGAAGAAGATTTGAAACTAACAGTTGAGAACATAAACTCATTGGTAAAACGTTTACTCCTTGATTTTGATCTAAATTATGCACTTTTAACGTTTATTTGATGGCATATTAGCCATGGGCGTAAAGTGGTAGGGTCAATGGCCCCTCAGCTCCCCTTCTTCAGACCACGCCAAGTTTTTTAACTTAAATGTGGGGTAGGTAATTTTGGAGAAAGCAGCTCGAGTGTGCTAGAATTTGAAAATACACAGCTGGAACAAATCTGCCACTTCCTTACAGAGCCCCTCCTCCAACACACACGAACGCGCACATGACCAATGAGGGCACGAGATAAGTTTGTGCATAGATGGAAGGCTGACAGGCAGGTAGGCCATCCAGTTATTTTAGCCGGGCCGGCTAAAATGATTGGTCGTGCTTTTTACAGTACTACGGCTTCCACAGATGACATTTTTTTATGGATTTTTTGTCAAAGCACTTAAGATATTCATTGCTATCGGGATATTAAGAGCATTCCATGGAATATAACAAAAAGTGTATCTCGAGCCGGTTTCTCAAACTTACCTACCCCACCTTTAACTTGCATGACATGTGATGATGACACAAACACAGACTTAGAAGCTAAATACAAAATCATCCTGCTGCTGTTGTAAATCAAGGCACAAGTATTCTCTCATAGACTTCTATGAATTTACACTTATTGTTGGAACCAGCAGAGCCGCCCCCTGCTGGTCATTCGAAATATTTCAGGTTTAATGAATGGAGGTTTCCCCTTGACAGATACCCATTGTCCTCAAAGGATGAATCCTAATGATCTTGGTATTCCAAGTAGGATTTATGACCAAATACCAGCAAAACAAATGACATTCGTAGCCTCAGCTGTACTTTGTGTTTAGTGCTAATTTAAATAATTTAAAGCGCTGCTGGACATCCTGTCATATGATATGTCTTTAAAGTATAAGCTGTAGAGAGCTCCTAGCAATATTAAGAAGAACTGATTATGGATAAAGGGTTAACTTGATATGTCATCAGATTGGGATGGACTTATGTCTATTTGTTTTATGGGGCCTGCGGTTGGTGGTCGGCACATTTCTGCTGAGTAGTGAGAGGCAGAACAGTAAATATGGGATCAAACAGCTTCCCACAGAGTTATACGCTCCAGCTAATGGAGAAGGAGGGAAGTAGGAGGGCTGAATCATGGGCGATGTACTAGGAGGGCAAAAATAAGAAAGTGAAGGATGATCATAACCATATGGCTATGGAGGCTGTTTTTTTTTGCTGAGAGGGAAGGAGTGAACAAGAGAAGAAGAGCAGTTTAGGGAGGGTGACGAAAAGAAAAGGGTTGGGACGGGAGAAAGAAGGTTAAAAGGAAGTAAATATGCACGCCAAAGGATGGAACGTCTGAAGATAAAGATGATGAAAACAATGAGGGATTAGCCAGGCAGCTCACCTGCAGTATGCTCTGTTTTCTATTTTGAATTTGAGTAAAGGGGCTGAGTGAGGGAGATATAAAGAGAGGACAGAGGAAGAAGAAAGGAAGCAGTCTGCTGTTTCACACACTGGTGGTGAAGTTGAGCCCCTCGCAAGAATTCTCCTGGCTATGTCCGCCATCTGGAATGTCGAGTCACTTCCTCTGTCTGCCCTGCGCTCTAACAGGGTTGTCCTCTGCCTCTCTGCTCCCTCCCTCTGCTCTGACAGCACTCTGAAGAACCGCTGGAGACCACACCAGTGCGAACGGGACTCTACTGACAAGACACACGAGCCAGCACACAAACATACAGCATGAAAGTGAGACCCCCGGAGCAGCCCCCATCCAACTTCAGAGACACACTCTAAATGGAATCTGGGCCTGGAAGAAGCAAAGACAACTGCAGGCATCAGCTGAACTTTTTGGAGGTTGTTCCTTTTCCCTTATATGGCAACAGAGCTGGGAAATCATTTGAATTAGTCTGGTTTTTGTTGCATGCCTGTCTGGTTTTAGTGCTGACTGAGTTCCATCTGGTATGTTTCTGTCTCTGCTGTGTGTTCGTGTGTGAGTGTGTGGGCCCCGTGTGTGCGGCTTGATTTGTTTGTTTTGCCATTCTTGGTTCTTCTTTTCCCGTTGTTTGCATGTGGGGTTTTTGTTTTGGGACAAGAGGAGGGCTTGTGTTTGTGGTTCAGCTACAGGCTCCGTCATTGCCTCAGGGGTGGCTGCCTCATTCACACTGTGCAGCACCTCTCACTATTTTTCCTCTACCTCTCGCCCTCGCGCTGCTGTGATGGTCTGTGTTTGTTGGAGCAACACACCCACCTGGGCGCAGCTACTTGCAAGCAAAAACTGAAACAGGGTCTCTCTACTCACGGATATTATCGGAAAACTGGACTGGAGCTTCTGTCAAGGAGCAGTCTATTGTTAGAGTGGACTAACCTCACAATCAGCCGGATGTTTCTTCTTTATTCCTCCACTCAACAGGATGTGTGACCCAGAAGGAACCAACCAGGACCAGGAAGTGGTAGTTGGTATATACAAAGTGATGGCTTGTCTGCTTGACACTTTGACCAGCAAGAAAAGGATCATGGGAAAGTTGTAAACCCTAAGGTCGACCACTCAACACACTCTGGCGCTGACAACTTGACTGACAGCGTTATGCCATCTAAGCAAGTCAGACAGTAAATCTTAAAGGCTACATTTGTGTTACGTCAAGTTCATCACCTCATGTGGATTATTTTTATGAACATATCTCCCGTCATTGATTGCCATGGCTACGGCGGCATGGTATCATCGTGACATCAGCCGTGTGCATGCTGAGGATCTGCTGGCACGGGCAGGGAGGGATGGCAGCTACCTAGTGAGAGACAGTGAGTCTGTGCCAGGAGCCTATGCGTTGTGCCTGCTGTGAGTACAAACACACACACACACACATTTACTACTTAGAGAACAACCGACATATCTTACCAATCACAATGAACCGTAAATCCAAGGTACCAAGCTATTATTATCTTAGATGGTATGTTCTGTATGAGCACCTGCAAGCTTGTACATTTATTTGTAAATCACCTCTAGTCAGCAATGTAGCTCTTGGCAGTAGATTCTTGCTTAAACGAAAGGGAATTTGACTCTCTGCACTCATTAGAAATCCTTTTTTTTTTTTTAGAAGTTACTGAATGTTACTTTATACGTAACATTTGATGTGCTCCACCCACTTGAAAATACTTAATGAATGATTCATGCAGGATGTCTTGAAGTAGTAAATGCTGCCCCATGAGAGAAGAAAAAGAAAGCTCTTCTTTTGTGTAAAACTATGCCCAATCACATTCTTTTGTGAAACCTTTAGATGTTGGCGTATAAGATTGGAAACTAGTCATAAACTTAACATTTCTACAGAATGTCTTCATCAGTAAATGGATTCAGCAGCTTCACTCACACTGTCATATCCATCACTTTCACCGCCATCTGCCAGCAAAGAATGGCTCGAGTGTTGCGTACAGGCTGGGCCAACCTCACACATAGACCCTCTCCAGACTAACTGTCCTGTCAAACCCTGGCCCAGGACTCCCTGTTTCCCCTCTTACCCCTATTTCTTCCCTGGGGCCTCTGAAGAGGGCGGGAGCCCCGGCGACCGCACTACGCTGTCTGCTCATCAGCCCGAGCCAGATACATTCCTGAAAGCTGAGCCGGGCCGCTCGCAGTGCACCCTCTTTCCCTTCGTTCTTTTCTTGATATGTCATTCCCCTCTTTTAGTTTCTTACATTTCTCCACACATTTGATGAGCTCATCAAGATTTCATGGTTCTCTTTTGTTCAGGTCATATACAGTAGCTGACTTAGTAAAAGATGGCCTCATTGTTACGTGCTGCCTGAAATAACTGCCTCTGACGTGACGTGATGGAGATGATGATCTAAGTCTCTCACACATTTAATCACCAAAACACGTCATTAGTGATCTGTAAAACAACTGGCGCCTTGTTAAGAAAGTTACAATGTCTTTAACTACAGTTAGACATCTGGTCCGTATTTAAACAATACATTTCAGTACATTTTCCCTTTGAATGTTTGCTCAGAAGCATATGTAGTAATTTGCCATGGCATTAATAGGAGCTATTTTTGTTTTCCTAAGGTTTCAACGTCATGTTCACACCTATCGTATTCTTCCTGATGCAGACGGCCTTCTAGCAGTTCAGGTGAGTTTTTATCTCTACACAGATCCTTGTGCCCTGCCTGACAAGGACAACCCGAGGAAAGAGACATTCGATGTCTTGGCACAAACTGTACACAGAGAGAGAAAAACAGCCAGTCAGATGGAGTTAGAGGGATCAAACAATGGCTTGTTATTGCCTGTTTCAGGGAGAACAGGAATGTTTGTGTTTCCTCTCTGTACAGGCTCTGTTGCGAATGCTGTAGCCTTGTTGTTTGAAAGGCATCTCTGCCATGTGGTTACATGCTTGCAGCATTAAGCTGAGCAGCACAGAGGAGAAATTGTTTTAATGTCTCAGAGATTCCTACTCAGCAACCCACACACTAGGTCATTGACCACTGGGTGTGCTTATTTGTTATGTATGGGGGTGTTTGTATTAGAAATAATGAGTCTGTTGGATGTGGCATCGTTAAGACAGGGATGGTATGACTATGGTTTTTAAACTCTGAGCAGGGGGCCATTTAGTCAGCAAATGATCTAACTACATGATAATGAACACACACACACACACACACACACACACACACACACACACACACACACACACACACACACACACACACACACACACACACACACACACACACACACACACACACACACACTCGCAGTTGGTGAGAGAAAGTAAGAGAGGGAGAGAAATACAGGAGAGAAATAAACAATATCGGGGCCTAAAACCACAAATTATCTGCGGCTTCAAAAGAAAAATAAGCGATGTCTGCATTCTAAAGCCCAATAACAAGTTTAATAATGATTGTCTGGCAGTCGTATTTAAGCCTCTGACTTGGAAAATCCTTTGCTTTCAAAAGAAGGCCTTAAACTTTGTTGCTATTTCAGTTGTGTTTCCACTGCCATCAGAATTAACCTTCAGTACGTATTTTCCCTCCCTGGATTTGGTCCACTAACTCACAAGTCGCATGCTTGCCTTTTTGCCTTTCCAAGATGGCTATGGAGATATTTGAGGGCCCATTTTGTCTCTCACTGTCTCTCTTTCCTTGTCATTTCTTTTGAATTGCTTTTCAAGAGATCCTTGTGGTACAAAGAATACTATTTGAAGAGGTCCTGGCAACACAGACGGTTAGCTCGAGCCAAAAAACGGTTTCTTTCACCGCAAAATGAAAACAAAAACGTCTAAAACGAGGGCACAGGAAAAGAGCTTGGTCTGTGTGGTCTAATGTGAACCATGTTGGTGTTCTTGCATGTGACCAGTAGCATTGTTAATATATGCATGCAGCACCTGTGCACAGCATGTGTGTTTATTTAAACTTCATTTTTGCCTGTACTGCTTTGAGTGCCACTGAAGTGTGCAGGTTTTTGTTGAAACGTTTGACAGGTGATTGTGGCTTAAATGTGAACATATGCATATGAAACTTCCTTGCCATCTTTATTTTGATGACTTTTTAGATTAACTGTGAATGTTGAGCTACAATACAAAATGATAGCCAACATCTGCTGCAGCCAGGAAGTAAACCCGTGATGTCACCTATCCTGTTTGGTGCAGGGGAGAGCATTCTAAACTCCCCTGGGACTCTTTTTATCACAGTAAATCATCTGCATATGCCTTTTTCTTTTTCATGCAAATGAATGCTTCTGTTTTGTTCCATCAAGCAAGATTTCCGAGAGAGGGCTGGCATCCGCTATAATAACCACATAAAGTATACAAGTTTGCCTTTGTGTTCATTTAAGATAGATAGATAGATAGTTAGATAGATAGATAGATATATAGATAGATAGTTAGATCATATAATATTTAGACATACTATGACAGCATAGTAGGCCTTCTTAGTGTCGTTTCAAAAAGCCTCATATGAAATAATTTTATCAGCTGTTTTATAAAAAAGTTTGAGAACAAATAAGGAATTGAAATTGCAACATTTTTAGCGAGGCCTTGAAACTGCAGACCATGCTCACGTGTATTTCTTCGCGTAGACACACACAAAGCAAGATTATCAAAAGCAAAAAATGTATTTAAACCCCTACATTTATATCCAAAAATGTTTCTACATACAACATCAGTGCGTTGCGTGCGTGTGTATATTATGACTCTATCATCTACAGTGCACTTGTGTACGGTTTCTGTGGTCTTTCCAGTTTTTGTTGAAAGAAATGACAGACTGTAAGCAGCACAGACACTCATGTGATTTATACTGTACATGTATGCAATGACTTCTGCCCTGTGTCTACGTGTGTGTGTCTCACAGACGACACAGGGGGTGCAGGTGAACTGTTTCCGGACAGTGGAGGATCTCGTGTTGGGGTACCAGCATCCGCACAAGGGCCTGGTCACTCCTCTGCTCTACGCTGTTCCCCGGGATTCAGACACTGGGGATGAGAGCTCAGGTGGGCCCTCTAGCTGCTGTCACAGCACATCACCCAACACTGTAGAGCAGGGGTGTCAAACTCAAGGCCCGCCCCATTTTATGTGGCCTGCAAAGAATATAATACGTTTATTATACAGTTACATGCCGCTGAACAGAAGCACGTTGCCGATGAACTACATGTCCCACAATTTTCTTTTCTTTTGTATTACTGCCAATTTTTATTCCATCTTTTATTCTTTTTTACTCCATTCCATTGCAATGTTATTTTTTACTATTTTTCTAAACCTACCTGGTAATATTCTGATTCTGATGCATCTAATTTTGTGACATGCGCAATGAAGAGACTTGCAATTATTTGCAGTTATGTAATATAATACATTATTTTATATATATTATGTATTTATATATGTATATTTATATAGTCTTAAAGTTACATCCGGCCCTTTGAGTGCAACCATAATGCTAATGTGGCCCGTGATGAAATTGAGTTTGACAGCCCTGCTGTATAGCATGTACAGACTCACTGAATTGTGTATTTGTGCATATGCAATAACAACATACATACATATTAACATCTGTGCTACTTTCAGGTTCTGCAATATGTATTGGTATTGATTTAGTTTGATTTGATGTTTCATGCATGCACAGATGATGAGAAGCCGGCTCCAGTTCCTGGCCCTGTCCACACCGCACCTTCCACTGGACCACCAGCAAAACCAGCCCCTCATACCCTGTTCCTGGATAAACTGCAGGAGGTGAACACATCCAGGTACAACACAGAACCATACATGCAGTTTGCCAGAAGATAATCCTGCATAGCGCTCATCTGTGCTGCTTGTGTTGCTAATAAAGAGCTGCTAATTATGCGACAGTATCGGATTGATAAATATATGTGACTCTTTATTTAGTGTCACATTAATGTTAGCCATCTGTTATGTTCACAAAATAAGTCTTATTTAAATACGCACCTGTTTGCAATCAAGCATAGAGAAAGCAACATGCAAAACACTCCCTATTAATAAACAGAGCTAATTGTTATCTTCTGTATGGTTTTTGCCAATAATATCCAAAGAGTGAAAGTGGCTTGCACAGTATCTAAAATATTACAGTCTGAATTCTGTCTTGTTAAAACCCTGTTTACAGTACTGCAGGGGAGGTGATCGGTCTTCTCAATGACTACCTCTTCAGTGAGCTGCCTCTTGACATTGAGAACGTGCACAAAGGTGCAACGACGCTGTGCCACCTCAAGCGTACTCTGGGTACTGCGTGCCAAGGCTTAAACAGGTTTGCATGTTTATAAACTGAATACTAAAACAAATAGTATCAATTGATGATACAGAACAATAATTAAATAATAGATTTGAGTCTTTATTAATTATTTGCAGTGCCAGTGTACAAACATAGATGTTTGTAAATGGATATAAATCATCAAACTAAAGGTGTGTATTGATCTGATCTACAGTGAGATCGACCTGACTCTCTCAAGTCTGGAAACCCTGGCAAATGTCTTTGACCATCCCAGCTGCTCTTTAACAAACACCAAAGCACAGGTAAGATACAAAACATTAATTAGGCTTTCCAAAGAGCTGTAACTAGCTGTCCTAATAATAAAGGAGCAGTCATATGTAGGGATGGGTACCGAGCCCCGGTATTAAACGGGCCCCGGGGCTGAATTATTAAAGACCGTGGTACCGTTAATCTCCGACGTTATCGGTCTTTTTATCGGTACTGGAGACATCTAAAAAATATGTCATGTGTATTATTGCTACACAAACATTATATTGCAGTTTTAGTGTCGCCAACTCCGTTTCTAACACGCAAAAAGACTGCAAAATGCGTCATTTTTAGTATTTTCGATCTCTCCAATCCAGACGAGAGATCTCTCTCCCCCGTCTGTGTGCGAGGGGGCGGGGCAGTTTACACACACGCAGCTGCTACATGCAGCAACACACACACACGGAGGAGATGGCGGAGAGAACGCGTTCCGAGGTGTGGTTCAACTTTACCCGTCTCGCTCGTTGCCTAAAGTGCAATAAGAGTTTAGCATGTCAGGGCGGTAACACGAGAAATTGGTCTAAACATTTAGCAAAAGTGCTCCACATTCAGACGGAGGAATGCACCGGGTTCGACTGTCTTTCTAGTACCTCTGTAGCCCCATCCACGAGTAACGTTTCCACGTCAGGTGTTATGTATGCTAGCAGCAACACACGGAGCTAACTCAATGATACAAAAACATGGGTTGATGATTAGAGGTAACTGAGTTATTTAGTTTGTTACAGTTTCAGCCATTCTGTTCACAGTTCTGTCATCACATTATTTAATACCATTTGTTAAAACGTTGTTGTTTCTTTTGATGTGAAATATTATGTATTTAATTTAAATAAAAAGCAATGTTAGTTTTGTTCACAATTTGTTTATTTTCATTTGTCATTTAATAGTTTATTTGAATAGGGACAATGCACATTAATGAACACTTTAGACAAATAATGCTTCAAGTGTAAATATGCCGGATTTTAGCTTTGAGCTAATTTCCATTCGTAGTCCCTGACATACAACATATAGTTCGTTTACCTCATTTTTCTCTCCAAAAGAACCGATAAGAGTACCGTTAAAAGACCGGACCGATAAGCGGTATCGATAAAAGTAGTAGTACCGTTAAAACCTTAACGATACCCATCCCTAGTCATATGTGTCAACTCATTGTGCCTTATGTTTCAATTCTTTTTAATAAGGGCCAAGAGATGGAGATAGACAGCGTGTTGTTTAAGATTTCAGCTTTGGTCAGCCTCCTTTCTTCATTGGAGAAAAAGGTATGTTTGAAATTGCACAAAGCTATATTTTTGATGATCACAGGATTCATGGATGATAATGCGGTGATGTCTACCAACACTATGGCTCACATCTTTTAACGTTTAGTGGCAGTGGTTATTAAATGGTGATGTTTTCTTAGTGAGAGATAAAAAAAAATAACTCTTGGTTGTGATGGACAACACGTTAGATTGTAATACTGCCAATTATTTGCTCATAAAGGTACTGAAAGCATTACAAGATGCAGTGACCAATCACAATCTGGCAGTGCAGCCGAGCCCGCCCCCTCCTGAACCGACACCCATCATCGTAACCTCCGTCAAGAACCAGGCCAGACAGCTGCCAGTCCACTCCTTTCAGGTAAATCAGCCTGAAAAAGTAACAGTTTATATTTTTATCAAATATGACATGTATTAACACAAATTATTCAACTGACCAGTGCTGCAATGATTTGTCAAAACAATGTATTAGTAAAATAATTGGCAATTACACTGATAACTGATTAATTGTGTTAAAGTATGTCAAAAAAGGCAGAACATTCTGTTTGCAGCTTCTCAAAACCAAATATTTTTCCGCTTTTGTGTTTTAAAGCATATTGAAGGGAATATATTTGGGTTTTGGACTGATAAAACGAAAGCACTTAAAGATATCACCTTGGACATTTTAAACTTTTTCTGACATTTTAGAGATGAAACGATTAATATTTCGAGAAATTAATCAATAATACAAATAATACTTACTTGCAGCGATACCTCTAACCATGTAAATGTAAACTGTTTTTTTTCTTTCTTGGTGCGTCCAGGTGAAGATGGTGAGGTATGGCAGACAGACGGTTTCTGTGGACGTGGACACAGG
This sequence comes from Trematomus bernacchii, assembly GCF_902827165.1. Classification (NCBI taxonomy): domain Eukaryota; kingdom Metazoa; phylum Chordata; class Actinopteri; order Perciformes; family Nototheniidae; genus Trematomus; species Trematomus bernacchii. Next base: position 2,844,688 of record NW_022987409.1, read on the forward strand.
AGTGCTGCTCTTTGACAGAAAGGCTGGTTCATTTGGTATAGAGAGAGTCTCACATGACAGAAGTAAGAAAATATCCTCTTTAGCTCCTGTAACATTTCTCTATTGTGCAGATATATCGTCTAATTTCCTGCTGGCATTATTCTTGTGTACCAGTCTTTCAGATTGTCAAGTTCCAAAGCAGTCCGGCCAAGGTACGCATGGTGGTGGACAGCCACCACAACACACCACGGGAGATGACGTTTGAGAGTGCACGGGTAAGGAAAGTAGTAATTTTGCCTGGAATATTTGGCTTTATTGACTGGAATCCCCTGTCTTTTTCCCATAATTGACCGTGTGGCTTTCCTTTCATTCAGAAACGCGACGCCTTCTGCCAACTCCTGCAGCTGATGAAAACCAGACACTCTCATCTGAGTGAACCTGATGTGATCTCTGTGTTCGTTGGCACCTGGAACATGGGTAACGACAGATGTTGTCTAATTTACTGTCAGGCAACACGGGTTGAATTTAGAGGGAGACGTTTAATGTATTTCCAATAGTAATTGTATTATGTTTTGTACACAGGTGGTTCCCCTCCTCCTCGCAGCCTGCAGTCGTGGGTGACCTGCTGCGGTTTGGGACACACCCCCGACGCCTCCACTGCCTTGCTCCCTCATGACATCTACGCCTTGGGGACTCAGGAAAACCCTCAGGGGGAGAGAGAATGGACTGAACATGTCAAAACAACTCTTCGCAGCTATACTCACATCGACTACAAACAAGTACATATTTTTTCCCCAACTTTTTTCAACTTCAAATCGGAATTCTTTTAGCAAAAAAGGTTCTCTTTGCCCAATACATCTTTGGAGTGCTTTTATCCATAAAGCTACCATAATTTCACAGAAGAAAGATTCACAATATTACTTGGATTGAATAGTTAAAGGAAACACATCAATGGATGTTTCATGGTCACCGGAAGTACGACTGCATAAAGGAAAATGTATAAAGCATTTTGTGGCGCAGTGTGAAGTCTGGTAAACTTAATGAGATTTCACGATCCAATTGTTTATTTTTTAATTTTTGTATTCTTCATTGTGAGTCCTACAGTTGCCTTTTGAAGCAACTAGAGCAAAGGTTTACTGGTACGATACATTATTCATTTATTTTCAAAATAAGATTTACATCACTGGGGATCATCTAGTCAAAGTCAAGTCAAAGTCAACTTTATTGTCAATCTAAAATACAGTTTGTGTGTACAGACAGAGATCGAAATATCGTTTCCCACAATCCGGAGGAATACAAAATACAAATTTATATAAAAATATGTATATGCATATGTATATACCCAATCAACAGACGTTACTAATGTAATTCATTTTGGAATTAATTTTAGTTTATGCAAAAATAATATATTGAATAAAATATGCCCATCCTGAAAACATCCCAAAGTGAAGCCAAACCCACTAATATACTTTAACTAAATAGATTTGACACATTTCTTCAAACTAAGATGCATTTTTTTTAAATAACTAATGCAGCTATTTTACTCTTAAAATAAAAAATGTTTTCAAAAATTATTTATGGTTTCTCCTCAAACTAAAAACGGTAAATCATGGGGCTAAGATTTTCTAACAATATTTATTCTCATTAGTGCAATCTGTTGGACGAGCTAGCTTTCTTCAATATAAACTGCCGCATTAAGTTTTAAATACATTCTGCAATGGTGGGGTCAATCCTGGTATTTTAGTGTGAGATTGCTATTATGTTGACCTTATGTGAATCAGTGCTTAATTCATTCTAGTTTTGTACATGTGAAAAGATGAAAACACATTCTCCCAGCCTTTCAAAAGGAATCCAGCCCCACGATTAACCTTGAAATATTACATCTGATAGACAATTTTGCGCATTAAGCGTGAAGCACATTGTTCACTTAAAATGAAATGTTTTTGCAACATCTGAAACTAAAGGAAAGGATTGTGAGCGGTTTTGATATTTTGTTGTAAGTATTCTTGGAAAATATCACCTCAATGACAGATTTTATATGGTGGTATTTTTTTTAATTACAAATATGTAATAAATATGTTTCACTGGCAGTGTCTACTGGATTTGGAGGCTGACTTTATAGAAATTGATCCCATCCTTTGAGAAATCAGTAATTATGTTTTATTTCACTGGTTGGAAACGATTCCTGTCCTTCATTGTAATGTGGAGCATTGTCCTGTAGGTGGCAGTACAGTCCCTCTGGAACATGAGGCTGGCTGTGTTTGTGAAGCCGGAGCACGAGAGTCGCATCAGCCATGTGAACACGGCCAGTGTGAAGACTGGCCTGGGAAACACTTTGGGTAAACTGCCCTGCATGATCTCACAAGTACAAATACACAGAGCAAACACAGAAAATGTACAGTATCAGTGGTGCCAGCCAGGAATACAAGTGCATGATTAACAGAATAAAATTGATATTAACCTGGAGGTTCCGGTTGCGAGTGGCAGCCAGTTACAGCAGCTCTTACTCACACTGAGTAGTTTTCCTTATATTTAGTTATTTGTTATACATTACATTATATACATAAGCCATTAATAACTGTGTAATATATACCTGGCTGCTAAATTCTAAGAACTGTTACAGGATTTGTATTTTGGAAAGTATTTTTTCTTTTACTTTTATTTTTTCTATTATATTTTTTCTATTATATCATAACTTAGTACTTTTTTCTTAACATGGGTAACATTAAGCTGTCTGTGGCTCTTTCCTGCTGTAACGATGCAAATTTCCCCTCTGTGGGACTAATAAAGGTATTCTGATTCTGATTCTGATTCTGATGTTGAATGTCTCTGTTGTTTCAGGAAACAAGGGAGCAGTCGGTGTGTCTTTCCTCTTTAACGGGACATCTTTTGGGTTTGTTAACTGCCACCTGACCTCTGGCAGTGAGAAAGTCCTAAGGTATTGTGAACAAACATTAATGTGTGTGGTCCCGTTTCATTTCTTTGTATTACATAAAATATTACAATTGTCTCTTATGATGTGTGTCCTGTTCAGGAGGAACCAGAACTTTGTGGACATTCTCAGGCTGCTCTCTCTGGGGGACAAACAGCTCGGGGCCTTTGACCTCAGCCTGCACTTCTCCCATCTCTTCTGGTGCGGAGACCTCAACTACAGACTCGACTTGGACGTACAGGTCTGTTTTTATTTCTTTGTTATTCATCGCTCTATTTTAATTGTTTTGATTTAGCACCCTTGAAGACTGACTTAATGGCAGTGTTTGAAGAAGTACTCAGATCTTTAGGCAATACTATAAATAAGTGAGGCAACCTAAAATGTCATCTGTAAATATATAGTTTTATGGTGCATTACATTCTCTGCCATTAACATAATAAAACTGAATGTATCCATCTAACTAGCTTTCCATTGTGGATAGGTGACACAAAGTGATTTTGCATAAATAAGCTAGTTTAAGGGATTCCACACAACACATGGGCAACAGTAAGCCTATTATCAATGTTGTGTCAATTTAATTTGAGCAAAGATGTCGATTTACCTTTGCTAGATTGCATAATATGTTGAATTTATGTAAATGTTATGTGTTTTTAAAACATTATCAAACCATAATTTGGCAGCACCCCTGCAGTAACTCAGAGGAACCTTTGTCACAGATCCTCTTTTGGAGATCACTGACTTGAATTGTCAATAATAAGTAGTCATTATGCACAATGCCCCACTTTAGTGTAAGGTGTATTATATAAATTATAATAATATAAAATCCCTGTATTTTCCTATGGGCAGCTTGTGATTCTGCCAATAAAGTCTTATCTTAACCTATGATCATCTTTACAATTGATTTGTTGACTGTATTTTATACTATAAATGTGAATCTCCAAAGTAACTAATGATATCAAATAAATGTAGTGGTGTAAAAAGTAGGATATTTCCCTTTGAAATGTAGTGAAGTATAAATAAACATAACATGGAAATATTCACGTAAGGTAAAAAATACTTTAAAATTGTGCTTAATCTAGGAACAGTACTTGGGTAAATGTACTTAGGTACTTTCCACCAATGCTTAAGGGTACACAGGCATGATATGTCACTTAAAAAATCCCCAGACATTAATGTAACTGCTTCTTTCTGTTCCTCACTTTAGGACATCCTGAAACATGTTTCTAAGAGGGAGTTTGAGGATCTCATGTGTGCAGACCAGCTGACCCGAGAGAGACACAAGAGGAAGTCCTTTCTCAATTTCAGTGAGTTTTTCCCTTTGCAATTTGCCATTGTTCTTTATTAAAATATATAATGCTCTTTAAAGCTATTTGCAATTCCATAATCAATCATAAGTTAATAAGTGCCATTTTTGTTATCGGCTCTACTTTGGCTTAGCTGACTTTGTTCTCTATCCCTGTTTATCGTGGTTAAGAGGAAGAGAAGATTGCGTTCCCACCCACCTACCGGTATGAGCGGGGCTCCAGAGACTGCTACCTTTGGCAAAAGTACAAAACCTCAGGAGTGAGTCATTTTCTTTTAACACAAATGCAGCACAGAGAAACAGGATGACATGTCCATCAAAAATTATTTAAGCTTCAGGAAAGAGAACGGACGCCTATAATAAAAGCTGCATCCGCACCTCTGAGTAGTCGACGAAAAATGTCTGGACACACAAGCCATAAACTATTCAAGGATTTTAGATTTGAAGCCATTTGTTAGTCTGTCTTTTTGGTCCTGACTGATATTTCTTAACAACTTTTTACCTGTTTATAATAAGTTCCTGATGAAGAACAACTCATGAGTTTTCAAATGTTTGAATGTTTCTTTTATCAATTTAAAACATAATTATTTTGTGTGTCTATTGTTTTATAAAGGACGGTAAGTGTGTCAATACAATGGCAGCACAATGTCTTTAACATAATAGCGTGATAAGCTAATATCCAGTTAAAACAAAGCACAAGGATTTTAGACTGTGACGCTAAATATGCAATTTATTCTGTACCAGCAAAGAACAACTAATGTTTAAATTCTACTATTAGTAAACAGTTGACTCAAGATATTTGTATGTGTAACTTGATCCAATTTAAGGGATCTGTAGAGAGAGGTGACTGACAGCAGCTGCCATGATCCCTAAAAATAGCTGTAGTCAAAAAAAGATACGTCTGACATAACAGGAATGAAAGCACCATTCCTTGCATACCATTTCTACATCTGGCAATTTTATTTGTTGTACAATACATTGTTGTTTTATAGCTGAATTTGTTCCTGTAGGTACGAGTCAATGTGCCATCGTGGTGTGATCGGATTCTGTGGAAGTCTTACCCAGAGACACACATCTTCTGCACAGCGTATGGTAAGACCTGGAGAATGGGACAAAACAAGCTCAGATAAGCTTTAGTAGAAAAGTAAATAGTTAAAGGGCACCTATCATGCAAAATGCACTTTTGTACGTCTTTTATACATGAATATGTGTCCCCGGTGTTCCAGGGAACTCACCAAGTGTCAGAAAACACAACCCTCTCTATTTTCCTCCATACCCAAATCTCTAAAAAAGGGGCTGCAACGGATCTGATAAAAACTGATCCAGATTTGAACACTTCTATGTCGTCACAGAAGTGGCGCTACGGCTATTGGGCCAACTCTCCACCTATCAGGGGAATATGGGGTTGGGCCACGCCCGGCCATTGCCGCTCGAAAGCGCTGGAGATGCTGTAGTACATATGCCAGGCCTGTAAGTGGCGCTGTAGTCTGCCACAAAAGCAGCGAAGAAGACTTCCCGCCCATAGTTACCATGGTTACCCTTCTGTTTATTCTCCGCTGTGGCTTTTTTTCTCCCTCCCCGAGGCAAGCGTTTGCTCCCGCGGCTTTAATTCAATGCAATCCCTCCCCGTCGAGGCAAGCACTGTAATTCTCTCCGGTTAGTCCACCAGCAAATGACAAACACCCACCTCTCCGCCTCTTCCAAGGAACGAGGGGACCGTGCGGCAGAGTTTCAGTTTCAGTTACTTTCGCCGGTCAAGATGTCCGTTAAAGTTTAAATCTTCCGGACAAAATTAGAAAAGTGCCGGTCAAAGGTCTTCTTTGTTATTTATTGAGCTTTAAAACAAATGAATAACGACTCTATATAATAAAACACGGAGGACGGAGATCTCTTTTTCTCCCCCTCTTCTGACAGCCCAGCAGCTGATCAGAGCACGGCTCACCTCTCCTGCAGGGGGGCGTGGTCAGCAGAATCAGACCCGTAGACAGCAAACAGCACATAGAGCGAAATGAGGCATGGCTAAAATGCATGATCTGTTTGGTATTTTGAAAACAGAAACGTATAAATATACCTTATATAGGTATGGCCCTACAATATATCATTTAAATATAGCATGATAGGTCCACTTTAAGTCATGCATAACCTAAGAGCATCAGATATCAGTGCACAGGTCTAGACATAGCTAAATATTTTGATGCAGCACTCTGGAATTAGATATCTGTGGTAATTCTTTATTTGTACCACTGAAAATTGAGAGCAACCCTAAAAGAACAACGGTCAAACCCTACATCCTGGTCTGTGGTCCATAGAGGAACACAGTCATTTCCTCTCATTCTGCCCGAGCTTCTGTCTCCAACCTCAGAAAACTATGAAAACGTTCAAACTCCTGCATAGTAGCAAAAGTACTTTATGTATCCCCATTTGTCACATTTTGTGAAAAACAGGATGGCTGACAGCTCATCTGCCTTACAGTGCTTTGCAATTTGTAGGATTTTATTTACAGATGCGACTATATAGAATTGTATCACGAGCACAATAGTGCTTAAAATACATTTTCATTTTCAGGATAATCTTTAACACCCTTACATTAGTGACTTGAAAATGCTGTCTATCTCGCTAACTTATGATTTATTATTATCACATTTGGTTGGATTGTTTGTTTTTCAACTAAAAAGGATTTTGCCCCAAAGTGTCAAATCTGTGAGGAATTAATAATACTCAGGATTAGGAATCACAATTATTTGGCTTATCTATTTACGACATGTGCATTTTTATATCCTCTCATGCTTAGCTATAATCCATATCAGATATTGAGTGTTTTGATTACAATTCTCATAATAAAGTTCTATTTGTGTCCCACCAGGTTGCACGGATGACATCTTCACCAGCGATCACTCTCCTGTTTTTGCCACGTTCCAAGTGGGAGTCACATCACAGTTCAGCTCCAAAACAGGTGCTGTCATTGTTGTTGCCTTTTGGACACAAACAGAGAGAATATGATTCAACCCCTTCATCAAGTGAACAGTGTTGTTCTGCCTTTGTCTCGCACAGAAACAAAGTCAGGCGTGGAGAGGGCCTGGATAGAGCTTGAAGGCATCGAGGCCATTGTGAAGACGGCAAGCAAGGCCAAATTCTTCATTGATTTTCATTCTCCTTGCATCGAAGGTATGGTTCCAATGGTTTTTTTAAAATAGAAAAGCCATTATGCATCACAGTGGCAAAGATTCCTTCCTGTCTTCTTCGCAGAGACACGGCGATCAAGTGAGAATGACTCACAGAGCTGTGATGTTCCCAGATTTCTCAAACTGGGCTGGTCCTTCAAACAACTGCCAAAGGTTAGAGACTCATTTGGAAACGGCTTAAAATATTTGTTTGTTTTTTAAATCAATGTCTTACCTTGATGTTTTTATGTCTGTCATAGCTTTTTCCAATCAAGTCTGACATGGAGTATCTTCAGGACCAGCACCTGCTGTTGTCTGTCAAGTCATGTGACGGATTTGAGTCATACGGTTGGTCACGGCAAATTCATTTTGTTTAATAATTACTCATAACATGAAATTGTCTTATTTTACCACTCTTATCACAAGTGCTATCTATTATTCTAGATATTTTAATTAGATTTTGATACATTTGGCTAATTTAATTTAAACTTGACGTCCAAAACGTTGTATTGAATATCTTTCAAAATGGCACATTGATTTGTTAAAGGTGTAATTCACTTTTTCTACCGAGAGTTTTTTCATCTATACGAGAAGCAGGAAATGTTCAGATGTGGATGGAATACTGTATTTTGAGGCACTACGTGTTATATATAAAGATATGATTTAGTGCTCCAAACCAAATTTGATTGACCTTCAATGTAGTTTAACAACAGTCAGTCAAGGTCTAAGAAAATCTCGCTCAACCATCTAGAAGAATAGATTGCACTCTACATTTTGTTTTAGTGTGAAATGTCATATTGATCTTGTAAATAATCTATAAATGTTGTTTTATAGGGGAATGCTGTGTGGCTCTGCGCTCACTCACCGGTGCATCTGAGCAGTTCGAGACCTTTCTGAGTCACCGAGGTGAGGAGATGGGTTCGATAAGAGGACGCGTCAGGGTTCATGTGCCCAAGGAGAGACGGGGAACACGGGAGAAGACCTATGGTGCGTCAGCCTGAACCTCTCCTACCCTCTGCCATGCTTGCACTATCACTTCCCACTAAACTTTCATCTGCACTGTCCCTGACTTCTTTGACTCCCCCGTGAGTCTCCCATTGCTTCCTCTATTTGGTTTCCTAATAACCCCTGGCCTGACTTTATCATTGCTGGTCTATCGAACGCTTCCTCTTTTGGCTCCTGATTGACTGACCCTGAGCAGATGCATCCTGAGATAGTGAGACAGGGCAGGTTGAAAGTATGTCACCAGGTCAGACCCTCCAACAAACATCACCATGCTGTGTGATTGGCAACTGGCATGGCCTTGCCCGACTTTAAGGAAGTGTGGCTGATTATGAAATGTGTTTATTTCCTCTGATTTGACTTTTTTCAGAGTGGTTCTCCTTTGAGAAAAATGACAAAGGTCTTGCCAGAGGACACATGTCTCCTGCATCTACACATGTCCCAATAAACAGGTGAGCATCTCTTAATGTTTCTGAGCATCAGGGTAAGACAGCAGAACGCTTCTCAAGGAAAAGTTCTCCCAAGTTTTTTTTTTAAACTTCCCACAACTTACATACCCTTGAGTACCCTAGACCTTCTGGAGCAATGCGGTGTTTAGAATCTTCCCCAAGGAGACTTTGACATGTTGATTGCAAGGGCTTGGGATCAAACCACTGACCTCCTGGTAGGCACCCACTTACCCTTCCCCTCCCCAAGCCACAGCCACCACTATCAGTGTTAAATGGCACTGACCCAAGCTGAGTGAGTTTAGACTTACTTTTTAAAGAATCCTCAGAAACATGTTCCTAAATCCTATGAATATAGTTACAATATATATTTCCAAAACTATACCACAAACTTTTAATGGTTTTTCAAGTTAACATTGTTTTTTTTTACGCTGGTGTGTAGTGTTAAAATCATGGCCGTATGACTCAAGCTGGACTCTTTGATTGTATTTCATCTTCCATCTGTAACTCAAGCCACATGCCCAAATCCATTTTTTATCACAGTGACACTTTTGATATGATCACTACAGAGAAGAAAACAAAATAATGCAAAGACATTCATTGAGAATAGAGGACACATTTAGTACAAAAACACTCAATCGTGAAACATTCTAAAAGTATACATTTTCATTGCAGGTCTTTGGCAGTTCCTCCTAAACTCACTGCAAGCAGCTACACCAACCCAGCCTACTTCATCTTTGAAGGTGTGTCAGTGACACGCAGGGTGGAGGAGGCTCTCCCTCAGCTGAGGGACCCTCAGGTCATCTGGTCTGGAAATGAGGCCTTGCAGCTCCCAAAAATCTCAGGACGTCAGGGCTTCGACAGAAGACCCTGTCGCAGATCAGACTTTACAGAGATTGAAATTCCAGCCATCCCACCCCAGTACACTCCAACCACTGACCATCATACACCCCAAACCAACTCCTCCTATCAGCTCTTCCCAGCCAAGAGCCCATCTCCCATGCCTCCACCCTCAGGCAACACCATGTCACAGTACCAGGAACAGACCTCACAACCCAGAGACAAATACCAATGTAAGAAAAACGTTCAAGACTCCGTACTGCCAGACAAGAACCTGAGGAACTTGTATATGAACCAATCGGCAATCATCAGGGAAAAAACCAGAAGGGATCATCATCAGCTTCTCCCAGAGAGAACCAGTCCTATCCGGGCCTCCAAGGTGCCGTCAGCGTTCCCCTACACCCCCCCTGCCTCAGCACACTCTCAGGCCTCTGTGCCCTGGATAGTGGATCAGCAGCCGCCTGGACCTTCAGGAGACAACTCGCTCACTGCTCTGCAGATGGCCAAGTCCCTCAGCGAAGTTGACTTCTTCCCCCCTATGCAGAGAGGCCCATCTATACTCAACCATAGGCCAAAGTATAGGAATGGACCTTCTATGCATGGAGATAGAGGCTACAGCTGGGAGAAAGAAGTAGGTCACTATTCTCTAAGACAGTTTTTTTAAAAGACGTGGCTTGTTCTCTGTAAAACTTCTGTCTACTTTTTCCACGCAGGTCTCGGTCCTCCAATGTGCACCAGAAACCGTGCGGGAGCTTCTCAGCGCTCTGGGTCTCCAGAAATACACCCTGGGACTTAGCCTCAATGGCTGGGATGATCTGGATTACTTCAGGTAAAATTGTTTCTGATAACATGTTTCCCAAGCTGTACTTAAGTAGGCTATTTACTGCATTTCACCTTCAGACACAAATATTGTGGCTTCCTGTGACTACTCAGAGCAAGATATATTTGTCCGTACAGATAACCTCAGTGGTAATGAGACACTTGCAATAGTCACTTGTAGGCCTAGTCAAATTATCAGCGTGCATGTGACAGTCATGCTCATTTTAAGTAAGATGACTGAACATGTCAGGATGACTTAACATGTGGGTTAGAGCCTAACTGAGGCACAAATGTGGAAATAAATCTGGTCGTGATTACAGGAACCTTACGAACTAAGTAATTAACTATTGAAGTTTCAGTCAGGTTTGATTTTGTGCCATTTTTCCTCCCTGCAGTGGTATCACTGAGGAGGATTTACGCGCCGCAGGAGTGACAAACCCTTCACATCGGCGCAGGATCCTCGACAACCTGCCCAGAAACTGGAACTGAAATACACATAAGAAATACTGCTGGTACGAAACCTCGTAGTCCGCTCATTTAGAAACTGGAATGACTGTTATAACCAAGATCTTAAAGGACAGAAAGACTGATCAAAAATCAATCACATCGGCTGGACTTTACCACACTGCTGTGGCCTTTTTATTTACTGGATTAATACTGTAACCTTAGTTTGTCAATACAGTAAAGGGAACATGACGCAGAAAGTACTCATTGCACAGTTGGCTTATAGCCATCTATCCATATTGACACATAAAGAAAGCTGTGGGTGGTATGACAGGAAGCGTTGACACGTATCTCGAGTTACTCACACATAAACCAATATTGATCATGGCATTGATTTAATGTGTAATGTATTTTCAATGACTATAAAAATATAGTCAGTCAATTTTCAGTGTTCACTCAAGGCTAGTGTTTACCATTCACCTTCATCCCTTTTACTGTGTGCTTTACTTTACTCTGCTATTATTGAGCCTGGATCCTGCCTTCTAAAAGCCCTCTATTAAACCTATGGAGCATAACATCAATATCTGTACATATCTACTGGAACATTGTCTGTAAAGTTTGTTTACTGTGTCCTACTGTTGCTATCATGTCACTTAATCGGTACCAATGTCCACTGTGCATGTTTTGTGCACCCCTTTTTTTTTTAAAGTAAAGTGTATAAAGCAACTCTTGGCTGTCACTAAGCAATCACAAGTTTTATTTCATGCTGTCAGGGGCTGGAAACAGAGAAACAATTCAAATATGTTCCAATTCATTGCACTAATGCTGCTTATACTATGTTGTTTAATGTCACCTAGCTCTATGGCGAAGCCTATTTAATGGTTTTGTTTTACAATAAAAGCCATGCAATTACCAATATACTTTTCTACTAGCTAGGTTCACCCACATTTTTAACAATTAACAGCAAGTGTTTTTTAGGTTATAGTTCGAAAATGCCTATAAAATGAAGTTAAAGGAGAGGTGTCATGGCCATTTCCACTGATCATAATTCCATTGTTGAGGTATACTAAAATAGATTTATACTGTGCATTTTTCCAAACTCACATTGGTTTCGCATACAGCATCTGTGTAAAGTGTGTGTATTCAGCAGTATTCACTCTCTCCACTAAACGGCTCGTTGGAGCTCCAATAGCTCCAGCCCCCACCCTCCCTGTGAGCCCAGTGTGCTCTGATTGGTCGGGACGTTGTGAATCGCGCTGAGCTCCGTGGAGGTGTGGTTTCCTTGTTTATATATAGCGATACACAGCGAAACACAGCCAAACTCATCCTGAGCACTCACAACCGAAGTAAAAAGACTGAATTACTGACCATGATATGCCAGTGTAAATATAAGACTACAGTTATGACTGAGGGTGACTAAGATAACGGCCAAATCCATGAACAAACATATGAAAGTTGTATTTGTCAGCTCAGGTAAATATAGACCACAGCAGAAAGAGATGATACAACCTTGATCTGGCCCTAAAATACCTCCTACTGTACGTATTGTATTCCACTCAGTGTGTGAGTGTCTGTGTTTTTGCTTGTAGTCCTCAGTTGAGGTAGTTACTCATTAGGGCATGACCAAACACATCCCTCTGTGTTCTGGCAGCAGGTATGAGGTTTACTGACTACTGATGTTATCACCCAGGACTTTTCAGTAACGTACAAATCAAAGAAAATGGGTGAAACTTCATGATTTGTTGTTTTTAAATGTACATGTTTGGATCAGACAGTTTGGATTGAGACGGATTGTCGGATTGAGACGGATTGTCTGATTGTATGTATTTGTTAATTTAAAGACACGAAAAGAGAAACATTGACATTTGCAGAACCAGTTTTGGCTGTACTGTACACACTCATTTAGCTAGAGGCAGAGCTAACTTCCCAAACGAGTCCCTAGAAAGATGTTTGTAATATAAGAAATGATTTAGTGCAAAAACAAGCATCCATGACAACACACACACACAAACAAGGACACAAAATGTTTAAATCATTGACTAAAGTACACAAATAATGACCAGTTGGTGTCATGATTACTGTTTACTTTTTCAGTTTTTTACCAGTGCTTGACTGTAGGATTTGTATAAATCCTGAGTGTGCTCTGAGCTGACAGGCAGGGAATTCCAGAGGCTTGTGCATTTGGTCCATTATTAAACAGCAGCATGCTTTAGTAAATGATTATTGAGCTTGAGATTATTTTCCAGACCTCAAAATAGTCTTCGTCATATAATTATCAAACATAAAGTAAAATTACACATCCTTCTTACTCCAGTCCAAAAGCATAGATTAACATGTACATATGTATCTATTCAAAATGGTAAAAATGCAATTCTTATGATCTGTGCACTTGGTGATTTCAAAGTCCCACAGCACCCTTTTCGGTGTTACCTAAAGGACCAAACAAACTAGTTTTCAAATCACACATCATTCTGCAAAATGGAGGTCAAACATCCTAGTAAGGTAATAATGTGCTCATTCTGGGGAGGCAGGGGACAGAAGGACAAATCAGGGATTAAGAAAAACAAGTTAATATCAACAATTTAATTAACAATCCGATTAAAGTAGTTGTGACTGTTTGTGTACATATTTTAGTCTGTGAGGGTCTGCAAATGTGCTTTGAGCGGGTTACAGATGAAGAACAGGCTTTGTCCGTTGCCCACTCACATTCCTAACAACTCAACCACAGAAACCCAAACAGTACATGGACACGGCACAGAAACTTACCACTAAGACCCCCCCCCCCCCTACATATACACATATGTTCTTGCATGTAGCAAGAACATATGTGAACCCTTTACCCTTGAACAGGGTAAATGATTTAAAGTATTTTAGATATGGTATTTAGCCTCCACATTTGAGTCCTATAGGTCATTATAAAATGCCTTTGCACATGAACAGAGTCATATTTTACATTTCTTTGTCTAACTGAATGTAGACCATAAACGGGTAATTACATCCTTATAGTCTCTGGGTCATTGGAGTGTTTATAGGAACTTGTATGCAACTTTATCTTTCTTTTTTATCTGTCACACCATCATTGCTCATCCTTACTTTTATTCCTTTATGACCAGGCTTTATAAATCCACGCCTTATCACGTGAATCTTACAGAAAAGCCTGAGAAGACAAAGTATACTGGAGAGATGATTCAGTAGATCCCTAAAAGCTCCATAGAGCAAATGTTGCTTTTTTTTATTACAGCTGTACTGTACAGCTGTGCAAAGAATAACTTCTATAGCATGGCAGCATTGAGGGCCATTAAGTGTTGTCATGGGAATAAGGAGGTGTCAACTGACTGAGGCTGTCCAAGGGGCAGGGGCGGGACTAAAAGGGCACCACATGCCTATGATTGGCCATCTCGTTTTCTCTGTTAAAGGGCACTAATGTTCTCTCTCTCTAGTCCACCAGTGGGAATCACACTCATAACGGAGAAAGACGTTTTCACATATTGTACTTAAGTTAAAGTAGCAATATCACAATGGAGTTATGCATTCAGTGCTCCATAGTAGAGGGCTGGTTCCTCGTGTCTTAGCCTATATTGAGTCTAGTTTATACTTCGTTTGGCTGGATTATTCCATAGTGTTGCATTATGCCATGAACCCAAAAGTTTAAAATATAATAGTATTAAAAGGGATAATATTTACCTGAACTGTTGTGAAATTACCTTTGAATTGCAACACACATTTTAATCCAGAATGAGGACATTTAAGTCGTTTTTAGAAGAACGCAAGGATCAGCTACAAGTAACCAAACGCCTCAGGTAAAATAAGGGAGTTGTGTTGATGAGTAAATCCTATACCAGTTATACGAGGTGCACCAAATTGAAAGGTCATTTACACACTTATGAAGGTAGATATGGTGCAAAATGCGAGAGCGTGTAAAACCTGATGTGAGCACTTGCAGAAAATAAATCTGAGCTTGTGTGCATACATTTACACTTGTATAAAATATCCATGTATCTGTGAACCACATTTGAAGTCACAGAAGAAAAAAAAAAGTTTTGTTGCTTGTAGAAAAAAAATGAATTTAGTGATGAAATGTTCACTTGCAGAAAAATATTTTTTTTTTAAATATATTTTCCATTACAACTGCAACTTGGTTATTACAACCTCTCAAATCAGTCATTACAACTTCACGAATCTGCTCTGTGGGCTGTGGCAGTATAAATCGACAAATCTGCGGCCTTGACTTTTGCTACACTTCTTGCGATGAATGTGTCGCAAAAGTAATTTTCACCTGTAGATGTGGGGGGAGGGAGGGGGGTTGGAGCGAAGGGGCGGAGCTATCACAACGACGAGGCTCGGGTCAGTCACACAGTCACAGCAGTCAGGTCGAACCAGATGATTGCGGGGCTGGTCCATGTCGCTACCAGTCCGCTGACATGGCGCGTCAACCAACGGTAAGTTTTGCCCATTACTACTTTGAATATTATTATTGTGATTGAGGATTAAATCTGTTATGAAGACCACCGTTTTATATCGTGCAGTTTAGCGGCAAAATAACGTCAGTTAGCCAGCTAATGCTAGCTTTGTTGAATTTATGCTAGCTAAACAAGTAGTGGTCGTACTGTAGTCTATACAGCAGTAATTAATATATTATAGCCTACTGCTTTGGCACTAACGGTTGATAACCGTTTATGAAAATAAAACCAATTGAACTGTACTGAAATAATGACAAGTTTTATAATTGTCTTGGGCTCCTGATGTGTTTTTAAAGCCTTTGTAAATTATCCATGCTATTTTCTATTTAGAACGAAGACTTCAGAATCTTAAAATCCCTTGACGTTTGTATGCAATTGTGCTAAATTCAACACTGGAATCAAGCAAATATGAATATGTTTGCATGACATTAGTTATTTATATTTTGCCATCAATTAATTATACGTTTAATACATTTAAGTCAAGCTAAGGTACATGTGATGGTAGCTAGTTAGTGCTCTTACCTGTGATGCCTCCTCCAAACAGCATAATAACCAGACTGTACCATTACAACTCTAAGTACCAGTTCTAGATCCTTGACTTTAGACAAACAATTCAAAAGACAAAATGTATTTAAAGACCAATCTTTATTTGAAGGTGCCTCTTAACCTGGGATATTAGTTATACAGTAATAATATTGACAATCTAAAAAAAAACGGAGCAACTCAACGGTTCACTTTTATATTTCTTATTGTCTAAAGCATTTATTATTTTCATTTTCCCCCTCTCATATTCAGTGTGGACGGATTGAGACAGCGTGGTGTCCAGAGAGCTGCAGAGACTTCAGGGAGAAACCTCCGTGTGATGGACGTCCTGTCTGTTGGTTTGGCCGGAGAGGACTGAGGGTCTTT
Source organism: Trematomus bernacchii (assembly GCF_902827165.1). Classification (NCBI taxonomy): domain Eukaryota; kingdom Metazoa; phylum Chordata; class Actinopteri; order Perciformes; family Nototheniidae; genus Trematomus; species Trematomus bernacchii. The sequence continues at coordinate 2,860,983 of NW_022987409.1, forward strand.
CCTCAGCGAGGAGGACCAGGCCATGCTGGACATAGCTAATACCAACTGCACAGGCCTAGTCTGTCACTTTATTTGACTAAATGTGTTTACTTATACATTTAATAGGTTTACACCTTCTGTCCATATGTGCTTTTTATTTAAAACATTTTTGATGAACTTTTGGTTCACATTTCAATAAATTGTATTTGTATTTGCACTCCTTTTGTCCATTATTCTTACTGAAAATGTTAGATTACACATTCACATCTGACTGAAGATTGGCCCCATTTATTTGTGACGTTGCAAACTCTGCGGTACAAGGTGTTGTGAAGCTCATGAAGTGAGGGCAAATAGAAATAATCAGCTGATGGAGTGTAGATGTGGAAATAGGTGCATCCGATCAGCTGACTTTGTTTTCACAATAAAAGTAGTTTCTTAGTGAATGTCCTGTACTGAGGCCTGTACTACGAAGCCGGATTTTCGCTTAGCTGGCTAACTTCAGGGAAAACTCGGGCTTTCCGGTCCTACGACGCTGGTTCTCTTTTTAGCGGGCTAGATCTCCATGGTAACTTATGCTGAGCGGCTAACCTCCTCGGGAGGAGGTTATGGTTGTAGGCTAAGAGATCAACTCAGTGAAAGCACCGCCTGCTGACCAATCAGAGCTCCGTGTGCGGAGTTTAAAGCTATCAAGTCATATTACAGGATAGAGGAAATACAGAAAAACTGCCGTTGCAGGAAAGACGGCCAGCAAAAATCAACTGACTGTGAACGTGAAAATTAATAGAATATCCCCTACCATCTTCAGAGCAATCTGACTATTATAACATTAGCGTTAAGAAAGCTTACTTAAATATCTGCCACAACATAAGTAACCGGATCAGAGTAACATTAAGTACAGTCCGCGGCACTGTGAGTGCAGACGTCGATGTGTCCCATTATCATTCATATCATATCACATCATAATGTATCATATATTTCCTTATTTGAGTCAGCTTCTTGAGCCGTATCTGGCCGTGCAACACTCACAGTGTCACATACTGTATGCAGAAGTATTATTTTAAGCAACACATTAAGTTGACGAAACACTCGAGTCAAATGTAATTAAAGTCAGATCCACTCGTGTCTTAGACGGGGCAGTGATATCATAAACCTGTTAATGTATGCATTCAAACACTTTTTCTTTTACCAGCTGTATTAACCTTGTAGGTGCAGCTATGTGGCTTTTATCCTGGATAAAGTGTTTAAGTCATGGATGTTTAAAGTTTAACTTCTTCATATTTGACTAATATTAAAGTTCACTTTTCATTCAGGAAGTATGACGCTGCGCTGTCAGTACGCTTGTCCGTGTTTGAGATTGGTCGAATGCTCCAAATACCACCCCTTTCATGTGAACGCGCACCTAACTAGATAGGACACGGCTGGCTTGAGCGATCCACTTGATAACCAGCGTCGTAGTACAGCTTAGCGAGAGCGCGTATGTTTTGGATTGGGCCAACCGGCTACCTCAAACATATCCAGGTTAGGTTGAACCAGCTTCGTAGTACAGGCCTCTGGTCTTAAAATCTCATAACATCAGCTTTTAATTTTCCTCTTGGATGTTCTTCTTGACCCTCAGAAAAGGAGAAAATGTTGAATCGTGTCTTTCAGGCATGTCCTTTCCTAACAAAAATTACAGGAAACATAAAACATATTATTGCAGAACAAGTGTGTTATTTATGAAAGAGGTGTGTTTGTGTTTAGGGGCTGTAGATATAATTATGTTGTAATTGTAATGTTTTATTTTATTTCAACAGTGAGCTACAAAGACAATCAGATTATGAATGAACAGTATGAAATTCATCAACATTGAAATATATTTTATTATCAAAATAATATTTAACTGTTATCAAAACTTAGTGCAACTGTAGAAGCTTGCTCTGTTGTCTCACTGAAATAATAACTTTTACCACGTTTTTTACAGACAATATTGAGAGATAAATAGTAGCAGTTCTCACTATGTGTTAAATAGCTTTGCCTTCAATACCTTAAATTAGAAAGCTGACAAAGTAATATTGCTTGTTAACATGTAACCCTTTGCATGGAAAAACCCCTCAACTTCACTGATGTGTAGGTGATCTAGTATTTAGTATTGTTTAATGGAATGTATATCAGTGTATTAAAGTCAATACTTCATTTATTTAAACCAATATCTTTCTTGATTCTTTGTACAGTATGAAAAAAGAGTATTTGTACCTGTGCTGAAGTTCACTGCTGTGAGGAGTCCAGTTCTGTCTCTCACTCTCTGGTCCAGCCTGTCTGCATCACCTGGAAACTTTAAACAAACAGATATATATGTAAAGAACCATGTGTACAAACAATATAACTTATTTTCTTCTGTTGAACATGTTGGATTGTGTATTGTCCGAGTCAGGGTCCTTTTTATTTTACTGTAACTTTGGAAGTTGTGTTACCAATGCTTACTGTTTATTTGATACCAATTTGGTAATACAATTAATAAAAACAACAAGATTTGGGTTTGTTCTTCAGATATGACTGACGTTAACGTGTAAGCTCAATAATGAACTCCAGCTCAACCAACCATATTGTAATATCCAAGTAATCATCTTGAAATATGACATTAATAATTGTAATATACGCACATCTTATTGTGAGGTTGATTTCACATACACTACTTCGACGTTAGCTTGTCTACATACTTGAGCATAGCGGATTTAAATTAACCTTAGCGATGCATACAGTTCCTACCTACATAATAAAATATCTCTCTAAGTTACAAGGATGACCTTATTTTACCAACCTCAAACAGAAGCCGTTTGTTCTACAGTATTATCCCACTTAACGCTTAACACTTGTCTATTTCGTTTTAACCTTCATATATACAGTCTATGGTTTTAACTTGCAGGCTATTAGCATCGTTAGCACAGATGTAGCTACCACTCGCTTACACGCTAACCCAAGCCTTAACATTCATTACGTAGCTGATTAAAATCATAAACACATAAATAAGTACTCGAATTTCACTTACCGCAAAACCGCATTCATGCACCGTCTGTTTTAACCGCAGAGCGAGTCACAATAGTCCGATATAAGCATGAAGACACGGACCGTTAGCCCCGCAGTCATCCGGTTCGACCTGACTATGGCTGTGACTGTGGGTGTTTCTCAATCGCGAGTACGCTTGCTTGGTAGCACATGTCTGCCGAGCATCTTGCTTCAGAAGCGAGTCAAGAATACTTCCTGGCATTCGGAAAACGAAGTGTGGAACACGCTAGCAAGTGTGCAGGTGTGCGTCATATGAGAGGCCCCGCCTTACATCTTCCGCCACAGATTTGGGGAAATTGGTCCGTGCGCAAAGCATTGTGGGGATTTTAAGACCGCGGAGTCTACTCATGTGCAGCCTCGATATTTCTCCAAACGGAGTACGCCGGGCTCGGTAGATTTCCAAGTATGCTGGAGATTGGAACAGTACTTCGGCGGCACTCGATGACGTAGTATGCTTGAAATAGTGGCTCTGAAGCAGCTTTACTCGCGATTGAGAAACACCCCCTGTGTGTGACTGACCCGAGCCTCGTCGTTGTGATAGCTCCGCCCCTTCGCTCCAACCCCCCTCCCTCCCCCCACATCTACAGGTGAAAATTACTTTTGCGACACATTCATCGCAAAGTGTAGCAAAAGTCAAGGCCGCAGATTCGTCGATTTATACTGCCACAGAGCAGATTCGTGAAGTTGTAATGACTGATTTGAGAGGTTGTAATAACCAAGTTGCAGTTGTAATGGAAAATATATTTAAAAAATATATATTTTTCTGCAAGTGAACATTTCATCACTAAGTTCATTTTTTTTCTACAAGCTACAAAACTTTTATTTTTATTCTGTGACTTCAAATTTGGTTCACAGATACATGGATATTTTATACAAGTGTAAATGTATGCACACAAACTCAGATTTTTTGAAGTACTCACATCAGGTTTTACACGCTCTCGCATTTTGCACCATATCTACCTTCATAACACTCAAGGCTGTTTTGGGGCGGTAGTTTTGTCCACTCAGCAATGTGAGTTCCCATTTCAGCCTCACAGTGCTCTCTGTGCTCAGTGCACCGTAGAGCTGCATGTACCCCCCCCCATCCCATAAGACTTACACCGAAAAATAACTTGTAGTGCGTATCCAATGTGCTCCAGCTGGACGGCTGACGAAGACGACGGAGGGAGAGGAGCAGCTAGTGGATCCCGGCTGAAAAGTGAAGACGACTTCTCTGGAGCGACGGGACCGACAGCAGCCTGACGCCAGCCCCGTGTTTAGGATCCCGTTTGGGGTGAGTATCCGCACTGTGTCACGAGAACTCGGTTCCTATGTTTGTGTGACCGAGGTGGATAAGGATTTTTGCAAAAACAAACATTGGTGGAAAGTGTATTTATTTATTCAAGTACTTTTGAAGCTCTTACTGCTGTAGTTCACTTTATCGCTGTACCTCTACTCCACTATGTCAAAGGGAAACGTTTAGTTTACTTTCCTTTTAGAGCTAGTTAATGGTTACACTTTGTTTGAAGTTATTTAACAGTAAAAACAGGAATAGCTCCAACATAACCTCCTACAGCATCAAGTTAAACTTACATGCATCTATAATAATGACAACTATAGGAATACTATATCAAGCCTCCTATATTGTTGTATTACTCTTATTAACACTCCATGGGACTATGCTTAAGTGGATGTTGGTACTTTTTCCTGACTTTTTTTATATAATACTTTGCTTGATTAGACATAAGACATAGTCTTTTTACCCAGTGGCATGACTACTTTAATTAAATACAGGATGCATTTCCACAAAAACACTATGTCTTTAATGTTACTTAAATGTATAATCAAGCAAAGTAGTATATGAAAAAACAAATTCAATCACCATTCAATATTGGAGTGATCCAATATTCAAAAATGTTTTACGTTTTTGATCTACACATTTATTTGCCTTTAAAGAACTGTGTGTTACAGTTTTGTATTTATGTTTTCATTTTCCACCTTTGTTTTGAAATGTTTTCCTCCTTGTGTCTTCTCTGTTCCTTCTTCCTGTGTTTGCCTTCCTGTCGTTAGTTTCCCTGGTGTGTCTGATTGTCTGATTGTGTTCACCTGTTGCCCTTGTGTTTCTGCCTCCCTCACCCCAGCTGTGTCTTGTCTTGTGATTACCCCTCCCTGTATTTAGTCTGGTCTTCCCCTGTGTGCCTTGTCGGTTCATTGTTGGTTTTTCCTGTCTCCCTCCATGTTGGTCACGATCGTTTTTGGTATTGTATCTTCCTCGTGTTACCTATGTGTTTCATGCAATGTTATTTACGTTCATCAGCTTTTTTATTAAAGCTCACTTTTGTTTTGAAACCCGCTTCCCTTTTAATCTGCATTTGGGTCCTACCTTTTGCCGAACCTTAACACTGTGGTGGGAATTTATTTATCAAATGTGGATAGAGAATCAAACCATTCAGCCGTCTTTGTCATATTTAATTTCTTGCAAGAAAGTTGAGTCAGTCATACAGAGAGCATACAGTATGCAGAGTGACAGACAATCGAGTTTGGGTTGCATATTTAAAGGGGACCTATCATGCAAAATGCACTTTTGTACGTCTTTTATACATGAATATGTGTCCCCGGTGTGTCAGGGAATTCACCAATTGTCAGAAAACACAACCCTCTCTCTTTTCCTCCATACCCAAATCTCTAAAAACGGGGCTGCAACGGAGCTGATACAGTCTGATACAGATTTGAAATTGTTCTGACGTCAGAAACGGGGAGCTCCGCCTATATGGGCAACTCTCCACCTATCAGGAGACAGCCACGGCCATTGCCGCTCGAAAGTGCTGGAGACGCTGTAGTACATATGCCAGGCCTGTAAGTGGCGCTGTAGTCTGCCACAAAAGCAGCGAAGAAGACTTCTCACAGAATCAGCCCTTGCAAAAACAAGGCTAAAAAAGAGCAAATAGAGCGAAATGAGGCATGGCTAAAATGCATGATCTGTTTGGTATTTTGAAAAAAAAACTTCACAGACATGTTTTATATAGGTATGGCCCTACAATATATTATTAGATGATAGCATGATAGGTCCACTTTAAACAAAGAGAGAGGAGACAAGGAGGGGGTGAGGTTGGTGATACTGAAAGGAGCATTCTGGAAGTTAGGGAGGTAGGGAGGTAGGGAGGCCATATCAGGATGTTCTCAGTTCACCTGAGTTAAAGGTCATACTGTTGGTGCACATAGAGTGTAACTAACAACATTGCAACAAATCTTCTTAATAAGAAATGTTCCCAAGCTTAGCTAAGATGTGTGAGGAGTAGTAAACATTGGCAAATAAGAATCACACAATGATATTATTTAAGTAAGTGAGTATAATATTTTTCTATTACAAGAACTTGCACAACAAATACAGAAGAGACAAAACAAAATATCACATAATAGGCATGTACAATAATACACAGAGGTGGATGAAGTACTCCGATCTTTTACTTGAGTAAAAGTAGAAGTACCAGAGTGTAGTAATACTCTGTTACAAGTAAAAGTCCTGCGTTCAAAATGTTACTCAAGTGAAAGTACTAAAGTATTTGCATCAAAATATTATAAGTAAAAGTACTTATTATGCAGATTGGTCCATTTAATTATAATATATATCATGTGTCTTGATTATTGATGCATTAATGTGTTATCAAAGCTGGTAAAGGTGCAGCTAGTTTTAATTACTTTTTAGGCTGTAGGGTAGCTTGTGAATTTACTCCAAGTGTAACTAAAGTCTTATTTAAGTTTTGATTATAGTTCACACCTTTAATCCAAATCTGTAAATTAACTAAAGGTATTCAATAAATGTAGTGGAGTAAAAGTGCACAATTTACCTCTGAATTAGAGTAGAAGTCAAATGTAGCATAACATTGAAATACTCAAGTAAAGTACAAGTATCTCAAAATTGTACTTGAGTAAATGCTCTTAGTTACTTTACACCACTGATAATACATATATGAATACACACAACTCAGAAGCCAACAAGAAAACTCAGAAAGAAAAACACAAATTGAAAACTACAAGAACCAGATCACTCATGAATACTTGCTTGAGTTTAATGACATGTAGATGTCACAGAGTTTTTCTCTTGCTTTGCAGGATCGGTCACCTGCTGCCTTGAAAGTGCTACACTGAGAAGTTGCATCACAATGGAGACAATCATCAGCAGCCCTGCATCGCACAACCAGTCGTCGGTGTTCACCACAATATTCAACTCGAGCTGTCGCTTTGATGAGGAGTTCAAATACATCCTGCTGCCTGTGTCCTACAGCCTGGTGTTTGTGGTGGGCTTCGTGCTCAATGCCACCGCTCTGTGGGTGTTCCTGCAGATGCGCCCGTGGAACCCCAGCACCGTGTTCATGTTCCACCTCGCCCTGTCCGACTTCCTGTACGTCCTCTCCCTGCCAACCTTGATCTACTACTACGCCAACCGCAGTCACTGGCCCTTTGGAGTGGTCGCCTGCAAAATAGTGCGCTTCCTCTTCTATGCAAACCTCTACTGCAGCATCCTCCTCCTCACCTGCATCAGCGTGCACCGTTACCTGGGCATCTGCCACCCAATCAAGGCGCTGACCCTTGTGAAGTCCCGCCATGCCCACCTGGTGTGCGGCATGGTGTGGGTCATGGTGAGCGTGTGCCTGGTGCCCAACCTCATTTTCGTCACCACCTCCAGGAGGGACAATGACACCCTGTGCCATGACACCACCAGCCAGGGGGCCTTTGAGGAGTATGTGGACTACAGCTCTGTGGTCATGGTGCTCCTGTTTGGCGTCCCGTTTCTGGTCATTATGGTGTGTTACTGCTTGATGGCGCGGGCGCTGTGCCGACCCAGACAGGGATTGTCTTCCAGCCAGCAGGGCACCGCCACAAGTCAGAAGTCCATTAAACTCATCATCGTGGTGTTGGTGGTGTTTGCTGTGAGCTTCGTTCCATTTCACATCACACGGACGCTCTACTACACCTCCCGTGTGTTGAATCTTGACTGTAAATTCCTCAACATTGTCAACTTTACTTACAAGATCACCAGGCCTCTGGCCAGCATCAACAGCTGTATTGACCCAATCCTGTATTTCATGGCTGGGGACCACTACCGGTCCAAAATGATATCTGTTCTGAGAGCAAGAAGACAGACGACAAGCAGCCAGACACCTGAACGTTCACAAACACGGCCGAAAAATCACCATGACATCGCTCTGGCGTATAAAAACACAGCTCTTAAAGCCAGTGAAGATTCTGAGTAATAGTGGGAACTATTGCATGAATCTGAAGTATTTGTCTTCGAACATTTGTAACTGCTCAAACTGTGGCATCTGTTTGTTCTTCCTTTTTTTTTTGTACTGAAAAATGTAGAAGATAATTAGTTTACTGTACCATTAACTTACAGTATATGCTTTCAATTCATCAATGTTGTGTAATGCCTGTGTTCAACAGGCATAAAGACCATGTTTTAATTTCCCTCACTCTTTTGAGGTTACTGTGTTTGTGTGGGAAGGAGTGTGAACTCTTTCCTTACTTACAACCCTTCTACCACAATTGGATTATAAGTCAAAACACAACTTATGAAAGACAGTATTCACGCTGCTGTATACTGTATTTTGTGAGGATAGAAAGAATAACAGTATAAAATGGCAGAAGAAATCTTTACTTTTAAATTATGGGAACAGAAACTGAGCAACTTTGTTAGTTGTTCACAGCTGCCTTGAAGTAAATTATAGTAACTGAATTGTTGTCATCAATTTGACCATTACTGATCTAAGTGTTAAAGTTCATTTCTGACGAAAGACGACAGACAGTCTGGCTATTTTCTCAGAAATGAGGAAATTATGAGGCAATCCAATGTCAGTGTGTTACCCAGAAACTGCAGCTATCGTCAGTTCTGGGTCCCAGCTGTTTTTGTCCTTCAACTTTCACAGCTGTCTTTTGTTTGACTGTGGAGTAAAAGCAAAGAGACTGCTCTGAACGAGACATATCTTTTCAAACCACCCACGCCCCATTCGAGGGATAAGAGATTTTCCTATTTTCCCTTTTACCTTTGGGATTGATACATGGAATGTTAAGCCCGTTTTTTTCTTGATGGTTTTTGCAACATGTGAAAGCAGCGTTCAAAACTTAATTACAGAGCATTTCTCCCTCCGCACTGGTTTTTATTGTTGACATACTGTATGAACCAATGCTGTAGCAGATGTATTCATAAAGCTATGCGTCACATGTTGTGCTTGTGATATTTGGTGTGAGCACTGTCTTTGAAGATGTATTTGTAATGACAGTTAGATATGTAATAAAGTGTTACATAATAAGTAACTGGTATGTACTGTATGCAATGTATCATTATCACATTATGCAACGACTGTTTCCTCTCTTGCCAGGGTGAATATCTTGTGATATCACTAAGCTCTGATTTCTTCTTCTATAACTCACACTCAGGAAAAGAGTGATGTAAAGTGATCTATGAATTTAGGGTACAGCATCATATCTGCCAGTTCTGAAAACCTTAAATACATGTGTTTAGTCAGACTGAAACTAACACAGCTCGCTGTCAGTGAGGACAGTACTACTGTCGTTAAGTACAATTTAAAGTACTTTTACTGAGTGTTTCCCTTTCCTGGTCCTATATTCTTGTACTGTATAATTCTGAAAGGGAAATATTGTATTTTTTTCTCCACTACATTTATCTGATAACTTCATTTAACTTTAAGATTCAGATGAATAGGAGAACATATAACAATAATAATCCATAAGTATATCTCAATACAATAATATATACTTTTCTTACATGGGCTGTTGTGCAGAATGAGTACTTTTACTTTTGGTTCCTCATTATATTTAAAGTTTAAAAATGCAGGATGTTTCGTAGAGTATTTTTACACTGTGGTATTACTTGTTAAACTAAGTAAAGGGTCTGAGTATTGCATGCACTACTGCTTGCTGTTACTGAATAGGTGCAGTGTATCTGATGAAGTGCAGGCAGAATTCTTTTTGAAATCTTCAATCAGTCAGAATGAGGGAGTTATGCGAAAGCAGAAGGACATGAGATAATGCCGATTGCATTATGCAGTGCTATGTACACAAGATATAGTTCAATGCGGAACACCAAAAAAAATGCAGATATTTAACTTTCATTAGAGTTGTTGACTGTTTTGATATACTGCTCCATATTGTCTGCAAACAATGGATGATTAGACACAAATTATGTTGCCAGTCATTTCTGATCTCTTCAAAACTGAAGTTAATTACTGAGTGTATCTCAAAACTCTTTACTATAAGTAACCAGCCTTCAAAACGTTCTTTTAACCAGCATCCCACTTTTATACTTCATAGTCAAGTCCATTTCATTTCATTTAATCGTTTATTTGAAGAGGGACAGTGCACATTGATGAACATTTAAAACAAATAATGCTTTAAAAACGTAAACATGCCGGATTTTAGCTTTGAGCTAGTTTCCATCCGTAGTCCCTCACATACAACATTTAAGAACATGACATTTATATACATAGTAAAATAAATACATGATATGCAGAAAGAGCATGAGCAGCATATAAGCATTTACTACATGGCAGTACAATGTAGCAGCTACGACATATAAAGTGCAGGAGAAGATAAAAGGGCTACATCAAGTGCAAGAGGAGATGCCCCTGTATTGAAGTGCATCTAGCGGTGATTGCACGTTTGTTTGTTTCTCAACCATTCTTTGAGTTGATCTTTAAAACTGTTCAAAGTGGGACAATCCCGTATCAAATCAAATCAAATCAAAGTTTATTTATAAAGCATATTTATAAAGCACATTTAAAAGCGATTTTTGGTCGGGCCAAAGTGCTGTACATGTAATAAATACGTATGCAGTTGGGAGGCTATTCCACAAAGAGCTGCCCTTAATTGATAGAACATTTTGACAGAAAGTGGTCCGTCTACGGTGGATTTCACAGTCTCCTCTGGTTTCTGACCTAGTGCAGCGTCCAGTGTGTTTTTTGTGGATGAATTCCCCTAAGGGAGGGGGGGCCAGTCCATGTAAACATTTATTAAAAAAACACATACTTTTAAAAGACTTAAAATTGTCAAAACTCAAGAAATTGTGTTTTTCAAGGATGGTACAGTGGTGGTATGAATATGGCTTTCTGTCAAACACCTTGATAGCTCTCTTGTACAGCTGTTCTATGGGTTTCAGTTTTGTGGCACAAGCAAACGACCAGTTTGTCAAACAGTATTCAATGTGGGATAGAATCATACAGTGGAGGTATGACTTTGCAGCATTGACAGTTAAGAAAGGTATCATTTGTTTAAAATTTTGCAAGTTGAATTTAACGGTATTGGATACTTTCTTGATATGTTTCTTAAAAGTCAAGTTCGAGTCCAGTATGACTCCAAGATACTTGAAGTGGGGGACTAGTTCTAATTCTGCTCCGTTTAAAAACACATTGGATCCTTCGATTTTGACTGGTCGTTTACTATCATGCATACTGTTTTTTTTGCATTTAACTGTAAGCAAATGTTGTTCAGCCAGTGTTGAACCTTGTCCCAATTATTTGAGAGACAGGATGTGATTATTTCAGTATTTTTCCCATGTACAAAGATCACCGCATCATCGGCATACATTTGTACATTCAAATCAGGACATACATTAGGCAAGTCATTAATGTACAGAGAAAACAGTAATGGTCCAAGAATGGAACCTTGTGGAACCCCAACAGGGTTCACAAGGTAGGGGGATTTGGTACCGTTGACCAAAACACACTGTTTTCTGTTTGATAAGTAAGATGTAACCCACTGTATTGAATCTGCAGAAAAATTGAAATACGTCAGCTTTGTAAGGAGCACTTGGTGGTCAACAGTGTCAAAAGCCTTCCTGAGATCAAGGAAGACAGCACCTACATATGGGCTTGTGTCCAACATACATTTAACCTTTTCCACAAAGACACAGTTAGCTGTCTCAGTGGAGTGGTGAGCACGAAAACCAAACTGCATTGGGTGGAGTGGAGCGAAACCTTTATCTAAATGTTTGGTGATTAGTTTTGACACCCATTTCTCAGCTATCTCACAGGGGAGGATGCTGATTGGTCTGTAGTTGGACATTATTGCCTTATCCCCAGATTTAAAGATCGGTGTCACCGTGGCCACCTTCCAGGATGATGGAACTTCCCTCGTGCTAATAGATTTCCACCATCTCTTAGCATGTAAAACAGAAAGAGGAGACAGTGACTAAGATCTGATTACTTGACACATCCTCTAATTGTAAAATAATTAAGGGGTCAGATAAAGGTTTTTAAAAGTTTGCATATGTCAGCTCTGTTCCCTTTAAACAGTTCACCTCACTGTGAATGGCACATTTGCCTCTGTTAAACAGTCCTTCTATAACTCACACTCAGGAAAAGAGTGATGTAAAGTGATCTATGAATTTAGGGTACAACATCATATCTGCCAGTTCTGAAAACATGTGTTTAGTCAGACTGAAACTAACACAGCTCGCTGTCAGTGAGGACAGTACTACTATCGTTAAGTACAATTTAAAGTACTTTTACTGAGTGTTTCCCTTTCCTGGTCCTATATTTTTGTACTGTATAATTCTGAAAGGGAAATATTGTATTTTTTTCTCCACTACATTTATCTGATAACTTCACTTAACTTTAAGATTCAGATGAATAGGAGAACATATAACAATAATAATCCATAAGTATATCTCAATACAATAATATATACTTTTCTTACATGGGCTGTTGTGCAGAATGAGTACTTTTACTTTTGGTTCCTCATTATATTTAAAGTTTAAAAATGCAGGATGTTTTGTAGAGTATTTTTACACTGTGGTATTACTTGTTAAACTAAGTAAAGGGTCTGAGTATTGCATGCACTACTGCTTGCTGTTACTGAATAGGTGCAGTGTATCTGATGTTGGAGAAGTGCAGGCAGAATTCTTTTTGAAATCTTCAATCAGTCAGAATGAGGGAGTTATGCGAAAGCAGAAGGACATGAGATAATGCCGATTGCATTATGCAGTGCTATGTACACAAGATATAGTTCAATGCGGAACACCAAAAAAAATGCAGATATTTAACTTTCATTAGAGTTGTTGTTGACTGTTTTGATATACTGCTCCATATTGTCTGCAAACAATGGATGATTAGACACAAATTACGTTGCCAGTCATTTCTGATCTCTTCAAAACTGAAGTTAATTACTGAGTGTATCTCAAAACTCTTTACTATAAGTAACCAGCCTTCAAAACGTTCTTTTAACCAGCATCCCACTTTTATACTTCATAGTCAAGTCCACCATCTCTTAGCATGTAAAACTGAAAAAGGAGACAGTGACTAAGATCTGATTACTTGACACATCCTCTAATTGTAAACTAATTAAGGGGTCAGATAAAGGTTTTTAAAAGTTTGCATATGTCAGCTCTGTTCCCTTTAAACAGTTCACCTCACTGTGAATGGCACATTTGCCTCTGTTAACAGTCCTGTCATGTAAGCTCATGAGCGCCTCCCTGTGGCGGGTGTTGACAGGAAGTTGCATTCAGGTCATGGAAGTTCAAATTTTCAGTAGAGCGTCTCAAATAAAATTATGAGAAAACTTTTTGCAGGAAAACAACCACATTTTCTTGTCATTTTTGTATGGTAAAAGTGCCTGCTGGGTATTTAGGCCCTGGACGTGTCAGAGACCAGAGGAAAGTAGCCTATAAACGCTTCAGAAACACGGTAAGATTTAAGTTCAGGACATTCAAGCTATTAAACTGCTGAAAAACGCTGTGAATGTGTGAAGTTGCAAAGTATTTAACATTGAATCACCAACATGGAAACATAATGTAGCAGGCCTTCATGAGAGCACGCAGACATATCCATCGACTGGGCTTAAGTTGCAACACACTCATGGATGCAACATTTCATATTAAAACTCGTTTTTATTTTAATTCTAAACATATTTAGGAGCCTGGCCTTCTATGGTATGAGTGGTGTTTGTAATTTGTCGATTGACACCTAGAGCAGGTGACGAGTGTTAAAATGGAGGCCACCCATGATTAAAATGACCAAGGAAAAGCAGAGCATTGTTGATATTGCAAACATGTTTTATTACTTAGCGAATGCCTCTAATCAACTTGATCTGATCGGTGAATTGTGCAAAGTTGTTGAATTACTGTTCTCAGCAAGTTGCATCCTCTCAGTTTGTATGGTTGACTTGCTGGCTTTGGCCTTGTTGTGTTGATCTCAGAAAAGTTAGCTTTTTGGAAATTCTCCTTGAAGGATTAAAAGCATCTGGATTTAATTGAATAGTATTGAGCTAGGCTACATTACTTTTTAGTGACTTTGAACGTGTATGTCATATTGAAGGAAGAGTCCCTGTCTAATGCACAGTTTAATAAACTGACATGCATGACCATTAGGCCAAAACAACCAGGCCTTGTTGTTTCTCATTCATTCTCATGCTAACAGTACATTTTGGTGACCATCTCTATGTGCGGCTGTCTGGAGTTGTTAACACTTGTGTGCGTTGTAGGATCTGATTATACATTCCTTTATCAATAAGAAGAAAGTTATTGTTCTCTTGATATATTGCTGCTTCCATGTACTGTCAGATATGTTCTTAATCACTAAAATATTGCTAGGTGATACAGCGAAGAGAAGCCTTTTTCAAAGTGTCACCGACTCACCGGTATGTTCTTAATTTGCTGCCACATATCAAGCGGTTTAAGGATTAGGCTATGTCAATATTGATCTGTAGCTGTGTTTCCTTTGATTATGTTTAAGATGTCAGGGTTGTTTGTGATCGGGCCTGATCCCACGCCTGTAAGACAGCAACGCGGGTATTTTTCGCCCTTTTCAGTATTTCTGTTTTCATGTTTATTTGTTGAATTTGTGGGAAAACGCTAATTGAATCATTTAAATTAAGGAGTCTATCATTTACAGTTTAACGGGAAAAATATATAATAAGAAGTTAATGAAACGTCTTTATTTTATTTTTTTTACGATGCAATTATTTGATCAATAACTTTATTAGCGGAGCGGTTGTCACTTTTATTGTGGCAAAGCAGTAGGATTAATTTGTATTAACATAGTTTTCAAATAATGATCATGCCAAAAACTAATCGAAAACAATTAAATCAACGCATTTGGACTTGTCTGTTGTAACGTAGGTGGAACATTCCATAAATTACCATTACGTGAAAAAAATAAACAAAAGAATGCATTGTTTATGCCATGTGGTAAACCTACCTATATTCCTCTAAAAAATGTAATCCAGTTGCAGTTCCTCTGCACTGTGAAAAAGAAAGCAATCGTTGATGTCATTAAAGTTTTCAAATTAATTAATCACTTAGAAATAATGCTTTGCCATATTCAGCTAATACAAAACGTAAAGAAAAATCTAGATTTTAATTGGCATTGGATCTGTATGTCTGGATTGTCTAGGGTTACTTGAATTACTTGCAGGACTATATATTTTTTATTATTTCCGACCATCGTGCAGACATCACCGCTGAATAAAACTCTTTATGTCCTCCGGCAGTGAGGATGGGCTCAAGGACGCTGTGGATAGAGCTTGCAATCATTGATTGGATTCTCAACATTTAGATTTCTTTTTTTATTCCTATAGAAATAGAGAAACACTGACCTGACTGTGGGGCACGTTTCAGACTTACTTTGAGAAGTCTATTCAGCTCCATGTATCCATCATTATTAAATGTGACAGTAGCCTTGTCCTTGTGTGATGACTTTAAAATACATGTACAGTATAAAATCTTCACCTGCAGCAAAAGGTGGTTTTAAGGCATTTCAGTTTCAAATACACAAATCCTAAAAATAAAAGCCATTTTAACTGATTATATAGGAATTATTAAATATTATTTGGACTGTTTAATCTGAGAGGATGAATGTAGATTTTCTAATAGAAAATTAAATGATTATAATCTTAGAGCCTTAACACTGTCAATGAGATGTCACCCTATTCTATCATAAAAATATAGTTTATATTTTATTAGGAAGACATCCTGTATGTACATTTAAGAAAGTATACACCGTGTTTCTGAGGTACACCCACGCCTCGGCTTAAAGCGATGCATTTGCTGAACCTTGGAACATTTTTTCTGTGTTTTTCTCTTGTTTGGCAAATTATAAGGCGGAGACGAGGGATTTCAAGGACGCGTGGACTTCAATTTAATCGAAGAGGCTGAGAGTGGAGTGGAAGAGTGACACACAGAGGAGAGAAGTTCATTATTCTGCTGAAAAGGAAACCAATGGCTTTCACAGTCGCCATGGTAACCGGCCTTTCTTTTGCCGTCAGACCTATGATAAGGTACTTCACAGCATTAAGCACAATTATTGCAAGGTAAAAGGGGAAATATTGCTTTCCAATGCTAATAGATGTTAGATATTGATTGGCATGGTCATTCATATAGAAGTGTGCCCCAACCTGCCTGATTCTCTGTAACCTTTTAATGAAATGTGATGGAGGTGACGCTGGAGTGATGGATCAGCTGCAGCTTTACTTTAGCTGAATATCAGGAAAAAATACTTGTGACAGCAAGATGATGAAGACCGATTCAGCAGTGAAACACTGAGATGAAGTGAGACAACTTCAAAAATAAAACAACAGGAGGTTTTGAGTTTCCTGAACCTGGCTTTGCAATAATATCGATATTGTGATATGAGAATAGATATTTTCTTAGATTTCTGATATTTTAATATCCCATGAGTGTCTTTTCCTGATTCAATTACAGTATTACCATAAATCAATATAATTTCTTGTCATGTTGTGGCTTTTATTTGCCTTACCCACTTAGTCAATAAATCCCCATTACTGATGCTTACAAAATGCTCATTGTGTAAAAAAGGGCCAAAAGCATCAATGATAAACCCTACAGTATCATCTCAAGATCAATGTTTAGGTATTTGATCAGAAATGCTCTGATATTTGATATTTCTTTCCATATCCTCCAGCCGCTAGCTGCATGTGTTTCCAGCTCTTTGTTGCAAAATGGCCTCATAACATAAATACTAAACACACCCGCCACTTCCTGTCATTAGCATGTCATGTTTGTTGTTCGAGTGACCCTGCTCACATTCATCACACAATGGCGGGTCGGCCTTGGCAGCAGTGAGGTCAAGCACAAGTAGACAGATCCAGCCATGGGGGGTGGATGATGGTGGAAGCCTGCTTATAGTTAGTGTGTGTGTGTGTGTGTGTGTGTGTGTGTGTGTGTGTGTGTGTGTGTGTGTGTGTGTGTGTGTGTGTTGTGTGTGTGTGTGTGTGCTGTGTGTGTGTGTGTGTGTTGGTGTGTGGTGTGTGTGTGTGTGTGTGTGTGTGGTGTGTGTGTGGTGTGTGTGTGTGTGTGTGTGTGTGTGTGTGTTGTGTGTGTGTGTGTGTGTGTGTGTGTGTGTGGGTGTGTGTGTGTGGTGTGTGTGTGTGTGTGGGGTTGTGTGTGTCGGTGGTGTGTGATGTGTGGGTGTGTGGTGTGTGTGTAGTGTGTGGTGTGAGGTGTGTGTGTGGTGTGTAGTGAGTGTGTGGTGTGGTGGGGGGGGGGTGTGTGTGTGTGCTGTGTGTGTGTGTTGCTGTTGGGGAGCCACTTGTTTCTCCACCCCTCCTTTACCCAGCAACCGCATGGCGCTTCTCTTATCTAGGCCGGCTGCAGCCACTCATTAATATTCCGTACATATGGGCAAGTGGCTTTCTGGTATCATTGTCTATTAATGGGAGGGATAATCGCTCATTCAATTATCAGGCAGTCAGCAAAAGACCAACCGTGCCTGCGCACCCCTGGTTCACACGTGGCACAGCCCAAAACCGAGGTTGCCAGCGAGAAGGTGAGAGCGATAGCGGGGATTACAACATATTAGCTTCTTTAATAAGTCAGGCGTGGGGAATAATGTCAAGCAAATAGGGATCTGTTGGCGAACACGAAACATGGCTGAACTTTGTAGCAACAAAGCCGAAGAGGGCAGTATCTTAAACCGTTTTCCTGATAGACTTAAAAGTCGCACATGGCTCGCTCGCACATCAGTGTCACAGCCATGATCCTTCTGACGGTTTCAGGGATGCTTTTAAACACTGAAGCGACTCCTTTGTGGCGATGACCTGTGGTCCGAAAAGGCTGTGGAAAGCTGCGTGATAGACTCTGAAGGCCGTGCTAAATAAAGCTTGACCCTGATCTCTGCAGGCCAAAGATCTGTGGAAGTGATCAAATGTGGCGTTCATCCCTGTTGATCTGTGCTTTGTGGCCCCGGGGCCCCGCGCTGCCTGTGTCCCTGCTGCCGGGGCCACGGCCTGGATATGAGGGGGTTACTGATGGTAGTGTGACCTCTGGCCGTTTTGACCCGAGGAGACCTTGTTGAGTCAACACAAGCACGGAGAGAGGGGAAGAGGGAGAGTTGGAAAAGGTTGTTTGGTGCACTGAGTTTCTTCAGGAGGTGGGCCAGGAGGGAGTGCAGAACTGTTGCAAGCGGGGGTGTTTGGGAGAGTGTGAAAAAGATAGGAGGTGAAATGTTAACAAATTCGTATAAAATCCGTAGTTTGATAAATTTTCCGCATTTTGAATGAACCGAAGGCGGCTGTGGTTGTGGAGGGCCTTTGTTGGAGGTCCCATTTTCTCTGGCAGAGCAGCACGCTCACAGGGTCAGCGAAGTTACGAAAGTAATTAAAGCTTGGTGATTCACTGCCTGCTGCAGAGAAAAGAAAGCAAGCTGTCATTCTGATTTAGAAAAATAAATTACAATTTTAATAATGGGGGAGGATGGGGGTGCGAGAACGTCTAGAGCCTTGGTGGGTTGGGGGGAGGCGGGGTGGGCATGCTGGGTGGGAGGAGGGGTCGAGGGGGTTGCTGGCTGACTACTTATCAATAGTTGCAATTTTTTGAAACCGCATCGGTAGTACATTGCGAGAGCACAAGTGCCCTTAAAAAAAGAAAACCCTGGAACATTAACATACTGATTTCATGCGCATGGCAAAGGGCCTGAGCCAATATCAGAGAGGACTCAGCAGTCCTATTGTCTGCTGGGACTCTGGTCCCCTCTGATATGAAAATTCAATTATTTTATAACTAGATCTGGCGCTGCGTTTTGACTGTCGACGGTAGCGCCTTGCCAGCTGCATCAGTGTGGGGGACCAGAGGCTCCTGATAGCGAGAGGGAGGCCTTTCAGACATTGACATGTTTTTGGGGGACAAGATTGCCTAAATGTGTTGCATTTAAGGGCTGAAAGTTAATCTAATGCACCACCATTATCTCACTCAGGTAATTCCAATACCATCCTCAATCTATGTTTACGCTCATGCACGCACCCGCATGCTCGCACATCCATTCATTCTTCAACACTTTGAATCTGATTCTCAGGCTTTCTGCATCCAAACAGGTAATGTATTTATTTATTTTCCCGCGGCACATATTCTCGGGGAGCTGGGAACTATATAGAAGTTGTTTTCTAAGAGACATCAGCAGTTTCTAGGTCGTAATTTTGTAGGAAGACACAGAAGAAGACATACGCAATATGAAATGGTACTCAGTGTAAAAATGCTTTTTTTTACTAAAGGAACAGTTTTTCAAGAACTTTTATACTTACGCAATACTGGGTGCAAATAGTACATACATTCATAGTTATATACTAAGTTACGTACCCTTCTCTGTGAAAAATGGACACACATTTTCACAAATATCTTTGTCGAAGTGTACAAGTTGTTTTGTTTTAAAATGAGTAATTTCCTCTTCGCTAATGTTGCATTAATGCAGACACCAAAACTTCCGAGGTGCTTTCCACACAGACAAACAAGGTGGCCTATTTTCTGAGTTTATGGGACAAATCCTTTCATTACCTCCGTTGCTCATTGTGAGTGTTCTGAGGGGGGTCTGTTAAGATTAGGGAACAGGAAGCAGCCCCCTGGTATGGCCCTCTCTACTCAGACCCCACTGTGTTGTGCTTATTAACCCAGCCTGGGAGAAGACGTACCTGCCTCCCCTCATTAGGCCGCGCTGGAGTACGCGCTCAGCCCGCAGAAGAAAGGAACATTAATTAGTATTCTCCGCAGGGGGAACTGCCATTAGCACTTAATTAGCAGTAAGAGTACCATTCAGCCGGACGGCCAGTTAGTGTCTAACACAATATGTTCTGTGTCTTTTCCCTGTGTGTCATGGTAAAACGCTGATGAAAGACCTTATCGCTGGTGCATGTGTGTCGAGCTGTGCTGCATGTCCCTTATATTTTATGTGCAAGTTTCTTTTCCTATGTAGCTTATCAGACCAAACATGTCATGTCTTGTTGTGTTTATGGGTTATTTCTGCAGGATATTTTATATGTCATGTACACAGCTAAAGTGTAGTTGTGCAATGAAAATCTTGGGTTACAGGTTCCTGTAACAATACAACATACATCTATATAAGACATAAAACACATTTCAATATGACGTGCGCAATAGAAGCTGGTCTTAAGGCACAGTGCAGGCCTGTGCTCCCGAGTCAGCGCATCTCTCTGAATTCAACTGTGTGCCGCCCTCTCAGTACTGTTGACCCCCATGAGGGCAAACACTGTATTCCCATCTGCCCGAGTTGGTAAAGTGGGTGATTAGGGGATTTAGGTCAACTTTTCCCATTGGTCTGCTGAGTAGGCATTCTTCTCTCTTTTCTCTGTGTTCTCTGTCCAGCACCGTCACCAGCGAGGAGGACAAGGGAAGCTGTTAACCCACCTCGGTCCACTCCTCGGCCTCGCCGGTCCTCACTCTCCCCCTATACTCCCCCCACCTTCGGATGGTGGTGGTGGCGGTACCTTTCCCTTCCCGAAACCTGAGAGGCGGAGAGCTGTCATTTGCCAATTTGGCCTGAATGGGGCGGACAGCGGATTGAATGTCGTTTTCCCACCAGGCTGCACCATCCAGAGCAGCAGGGGAGGGAGGGGGATACAGGGAGTGGGGTGTAATGCTAGAGTAAAATTAGAGCTTTGATGGCAGCTAATAGTTTGTGATGGGTGGCGCTGATGTGGATTTCCAGTAAAGACGCCACAGGTTCCCTCTCTCTCTGCCTTTCTCTGTCCTGCAGCCAAGCACTGACACACCTATGAGATTATGTGGGCCCTGCCTTCTTCCTCAGAGCTGTAATTTCTCCCCGCTCAATGTAATTATACATCTCCGACTGCAGGCCTGCCTGTGTCAAAGGGCCAGACTGGTCTCGTTTCTCTGTGCGCCTTCTTGTCTCTCTCACAGGACGGACAGATTTTGTTACTGAAGTCCTTCATTTCACATTTGTGTATGAGACTGTAGTATTAGTGCTGAAATAATAACTCGATTAACCCTCATGCTCTGTTCCTGATGCTGGAGACATCAGGCTCTTTTTTACAACCTCAAAAAATACACTTTACATCTTAATTCATTATTTATTCAAACACATTAGGTATACCCTACAGAAAATGTTGCATAACTTCTGTTTGTGCTCGCAGAAAGCTCAGATGTAAAACACGATGAAATGCAAACAATCTGCCCTTTATTTGAGTTTTAGTTGATGGAACTCTTTAAATAGTGTTCCCAATCCGAGTCTATTGGGATGTTGTTTTTTTCCCCAAAACATTCTTTTCTTCAGTGTCTTGATACCTGATTTTAGGGAAGCGTTTACCCCAATCTATCCTGTTCATTAGTCTAATCTTTGTCTATTTTAAAATAATTGATTAATAATTTAAGAACATTTACATCAGAAAATGGCATTTCAGGAGTAAGTATTTGCAGCTTTTTTCGATTCCCTTGGGTTTTTAAATTGCCATTTGTTGCCTTTGCTGCATCAGTTTCAGTGCTGGTAGGTTTTTTTTTGCAACTGTAGATTCATCAGCAGGCAAAAAGCACTTGTTATTCTTCCATGGAGTTTTTTTGATGTGCACTTTTAGGTACTTTGAGTTTACAGTATTGTGATACGTTATGAAATGAGTGAATGTACTTGAGTGTATTGTGCTGGATGAGAAGGGTCTCAGGTATTGCAGCTGTTTCCTTCAGGGGTTTAAAACCATTGGTCCCTGTGGCCCTCTCTCCCGCCCTGCTTCCCCATGAGAAACACGAGGATGCACGAAACACAACACTGGGAGCTGCCTCAGGGAAACAGCCACACACACACACACACACACACACACACACACACACACACAGACAACATGAGATGTTTTGATAGCTTCTGAGGCACGAGCGGCACTCTGATGTTCTGACAAATGTAAGCTTAAAGGTTTCTTAAATATCCATATCAATCTGCAGCCTTGTCAGCTTGACAATGACGGAAACTGAACACCATTACCAGCGTCAGGCAGTATCGTCCTCATCAGTGCAACATTAGAGAAATAGTCTTCCCTCTGGAAGACATTCCTCTGGACGTTAGCCCAGCCAATGCACTTTGAGGGAATGACTCTTCACACCTTAGAGGTATTTTACTGTTGGGTCTGAATGTTGGGTTTGACACCACAGTGTTTTCAGGTTTAGGGCCTTATGTGTGGATGGAGCTTCCTTCTTTGGTTTTAGAGTCAGAAACACAATATCCTGTTTTAAAAATGGATCTTATTGCATTGATTTCATTGTTCTGCCCTGTCTTGGTAATGCTTATATGCTTGTGACCGTGCGAGGTGATTGTCCTCTTCCGGCTGCACAGAAAGCATTGTACTCTGCTCTCTCGGGATGGGAGATGTTTTGTTTTTTGAGCTCTTTCACACCAGCTCTCCCTCTCGTTTTTTTTTTTCGCCAACACAATAGCCCTCTCTCCTCTCACCCAGCGTGGCAACCCTTTCAAACGGGAAGCTCCAGGTCAGTTTCCCTTGCCAAGTTTTGCAGCCTGCCATGTTGTCTATTCTGCTAAGCTATTTAAAAAATGTTGAATATCAACAATGGCTTTGACTGGTGCATTGTCAACTTTTGTATGAAGCAATCTTGGCTGAATGAGATGGGTCCCAGAGCAGGGAGAGCTCGGCTGCAGTGTGCACTACCACACCAGCGACTGCCCGGCTCTCTTCTCTTTATATTTCTCTGCTGCACAGGGAGCTGCCATGGTGCTGCTGCTGCCGTCTGAAAGGCCGTGGTTGGAGTGTGTGCTGAGGCTCTGTGCTGTGGATGTCACTGCTATCTTCCAGGCCATGGTCCTGCTCCTGGCCCTGCTGACAGCCAGCTGCTGAAGGTGTGTCTAACAGAGGGATTGGGAAGCAGCAGCAGCATTGGGACCAGTCAGACCCTGGTGAGTTTCCTCAAATTTCTGGCCAGAGTGGGAGGAGGTTAGTAGCAAAGAGAGAAGAGAAGAGGGAGGGGGCGTCCAGGGAGCTGTTTACTGTCTCTGTTCATACTTTGGTCAAGACATTGTCGGACTTTAGCTAAATTATGTTTTATTAATCACACATCATGTTACCTGTTGGCATATACGTCAATCTGGACAGAATGATTACTAATGACAACAGAAGAATAACGTTTTGGGATTTGAACCCATGTAACGCACCAGAAATGTGCAAAAGTGACAGAAAGTCCTGCTACGCCTCTTTTAAATGACAACGCCAAACAGTCTATAAGCGTTTTGATACTTTAACGTTGATGTTCAAACCCCTCACCATACCAAAGGTTTGTCTGATATGCACACTGGATGCATCGGCGACTTTCTGCTGAGCTCGGTGTGTTTGCACAAGCGCATACATCTATGTTTGTGTAAGTGAAGAGAAAGATGAAAGCAAGAATGAGAGCTTGCTTCCAGATAATGGTAGCTTAGGCTCTTTGTCCCGCTGTCAGCCAGGAGAGGAGCGAGGCTGGAAATCGCTCCAATGCAGCGGCAACATCTTGTAGGTTTCATTGACATATCAGTCTATGGGGCAATGAGCCGTCGCCTCTGCTGTCCTCTGGTGTGTGTGTGTGTGTGTGTGTTCCTGTGTGTGTGTGTGTGTGTGTCTGAGTGTGTACAAGGTGGCATACCAAGGTGTACGTCTTTGTTATCTATGTTAGTGAAAGTTGATACAAGCAATTTTTTAGTAAACGAGTGTAATGCACTGCAAGTGATGGAGCTGCTAAGAGGCAGTAGCTCTGAGTCAAGCAGCTACATCAAGTATAATGCACAATTTATTTTTGTAATGCTTTCACATCTTTTTTATGTTAATATTATCTTTCATATTGCAAGATTATAGCAACAGGAGACACTAAAGCTTATATATGTAGATGCATTTTCTGTCTGATAGAATCTTATTTAAAATGTAAACCTCTTTTAAAGTAAAAGCTCCAGCATGTAATATAATGATATTGTTTTTTCACATTGAACACTAAATCATTATTTACCCTGAACTGATTCTTAACATTTGTATTATGCTTGCTTTATCATAAACCCTACTATTCTTCATATAATAATGACTTAATGTAGTAAGAAATCATTGAAAGTCTGACTTGGCCAACCTTTTTCAAACACTTACCTGAATCCTCTATATTTTTCCAGTCCCAGAGAAAATAGTAAACCCCAGTAAAGAGAGCGAAGACCTCCTGGAGGACCTGCTGTCCTCTGTCTCACCTCCTCTGAGCTCAGCCCACAGCAAGGTGACCAAATTCATCTCAGACCAGCCCATCCATTACCTTGTCACCACAGTCAGCTTCCCACCTTAGTTAGCTCTTCCCCGCGAAGCCTCTAATGAAATACGCAATAATCACCGCACTCATCTCGTCATGCTCAAGGTAATTAATATATTTAGAGGGCGATGGCTAACTCTTAATTAAATTATGCCTCCTTTAATGAGACCTTGACTGGGGCTAAATTTATGACCACTATCTGCTTTATCAAGTGCTCTGCACGCAACAAAGATTTATCATTTTCTCCCAAATTACAGCCAGATTACACACAATGGTACTCATGATTTATATATCAATTTATGCTTGTTTGTTTCTTTATTTAAGGTTTAATAAATTACCTCTGGTAATTACTTAACCCAGTTTTAGCTTCTTAAAAGCCCCAATTTCTGCAATTAATGTGTGGTGCCGTATCGCTGTTACATATTCATTTTGGAGGCGAATACAGATAACAACTTGGTGGCATTAATCATATTACAACATTGGGTGGATTTAATTAATTAAAGTTACACTGCAAATTAATTGCGCATCCTCACAATATTATCTTAAACTAATGAAGGCTTGACAAAGGGACTGTTTCATTTTTTTTTTTAAAGAGGCTAGATTAGTGGGATCTCAATTATGGCTAAAACAAAAGAGGGCTGCTTGCTTGGGCATGGCGCAAATCAAAAAGTGACGATTCAGCAGTTTCTTCCAAACAAAAAACTGAGAAAGTTTCCATTGTTTTTGGAAAAACTGAACATGGCAATGATTCAAAAGATACATGGAAAATAATGAGTGCTGTAATTAGCCAGTCAGGCAATAACAGTATTTAAAATGATCTTCATATAGAGGTGCTTGATAATGCCATTCACAGGCGGCAGGCATCTGCTTGCTGACAGACTGATCATAACTTTTAATGCGGCTGCAAAGAAAGCATCTAGAGGCCTAATTTTAACTGAGTTCTCTTTTGTTGCACGTTTACAGCATTTGGTTTTATTCAGGGTGCATCTCATCCTGAAAACGCCTGCAGAGCAAACCCTTGAATCCGGCAAATTAGATGTAATACAAAGACTCTATAGGATAAATGAAGATTGCAAAGATTAGAGGTTCAAGTGTGAGCTGAGCTTTAGCTGAGGAAGTTGAGGCAGCAGACTTTGTTCCTGAGCAAACACAGAAGTGATCATGTTGCGCTCTAGATGGCTTAATCCAGCCTCGCCCAGTGGCTCAGAAGCAAAACCATATTTATTGAAATTTTCTGCCTAATTTAAACTGAATTGAAATTAGCTTTCAATGGATAAGAGGTTATAATTCACAGTAATTTAGTATTTTATTTTTCATTTAACGCATCATATACCAAATGTTTTAATATGAGTGTACCTCCTAATCTGCTAAGTAAGCGTAAAGAGTCTTTGTCTAAGAAATGACTTCAAGGAGCTCATAATCATTGTGTATTCATTTAAAAATACTTCCACTGACGTCCTCTGCTGTGATATCATTTCATTGGCTTTTAGCTTCGTTAGTCAATAACTGCAGGAAAAAGCTTGTGTCAATTATGGGAACTCCAAGGGTCAGTGAGTATATGAATTTTTAACTGCACACTGCTGCCCAAGATTATATTAAGTGGTCTTGTAACAATGATTAACCCCGGCAGTGTGTGCAATTTTGCATGCACTTGTGTGTCGAGCATACTTGATAAAATATGTCTGAAATGTGCATCCCTAAATGATAAGCGGCTACAACCCAAAGAGGGTGAGGTGATGGAGTGAAAAACTATTCCCCTTGGCTAAGTGAGATGGAGCAGAGCGTTGGGTGGTCACGCCTTGTCTGCTCATGACAGTGGCGGGTTAAAGAGATTACACTGGGTCTGTGTCAGCAGCCTTGGCCTTGCTCACACAGGAACATAATGAGGAAGGACATGCTTGGCCTGCCGGGGAGAAAAAGAGACTGAAGTTTGAAGCATTCTTCACCGGCAGCTAAAGGAGGAAAAACAGCTTTTCGCATGTTGTCTTACAAGCCCAGGTCAATAAGCAAGACAGTCACATTCCCCCGGGCAGAACAAGGTGACGGACACATATCACTCCTGGGCTTAACTTCCCCTTCACCACAATGAAAACATAAATTACTTTGCTACAGTGGAGGCAGAAATGTAGCGTTCTCCATTAGCCCTCGAGTTCTCCTGACAGACTTGCAACACTCCACCAAAGCTCTCCTGAAAATCGATGCATCTGTCCTTGTGTGTTGTGTTTCTTTTTTGAAGGTTTGAGTGACAGTCCCTCCACCTAATGATTGAACGTAGATGCTTTCACTGCCTCCGATGGGCCCACAGTAAAATCTGATCGTCAGGTTGCATCCCAACATTTGGTGAGTTTACTGCCCGCTTTATCCCTTTCCATTGTCTCTTAACTTAAGCTCCATACAGCTGCTCTGTGGTGCAACAAATGGGGGACATGATGACAGGCAGCAGTAAGAATCCAAAAATGTCCAGATCAATGCTAGTGAGTAAATAGTATTCACACCATCTTTAACAAATCAATTAATTCTTTTGAGGTTTTCATCCAGACCCAAGTTGAACCTATTTAGTAATACAAATCTTTATTAGGGAAACTTAATTAGATTATATATAAAAAATTAAGGACTTTCTTGGTTTTTTTTCACTTTAGTTTTCTTCCCAAATTGAGGTTGTTCTTTAATAAAAGTTAAACATAAATATATGCAATTCAGAGGGAAACATCTTTTTCATGTCATTATTTTTTGGAGAAAAGTCTTTTATTTAAAAAATGTTAAAGTAAGTAAACTAAAACTCACTTTAGGTGACTGTCCTGTCTTTAAGATGCAAAGTTGCATAAATTCAGTTTTACCTGTTGCTGGACTGGCTAATATTATTCTCTGAACTGAGCATCCAGGAATAAAATAAATGTTTGTCTTAAATAATGGTTTTTATTCAGAATTTCTTACCATACAATTATGAACCATGATTGATGATTAAAGAGTCTGGAGTAAAAACCCTAAGACGGTCAGAGTAAATGTTTCCAAAGCCATGATTCTGCATTACCCACACGCATTAAACACTTTTAGTTATTTTTGGGTCAAATAAGTCAAATTACCATCATCAGTACTAGCCCTGCTTTGTAAAATAAAGAGGTGATAATAGCATCACTTTTATTCCTTTAAATGACCCGTGAATATTATTTTACCTGTGTTGAACTGTGAGGACGCAACCATTCACGCCGACACAATGGGAACAGCAGACCGTGCGTAAATTGCATCTTCATTTGCATTCCTGGTCCAAAAATCATGCAAATCTTAATGAGACAGTCTCCATTGTGGCTGTAATTGAAAAGCCATTCTTTGTTAATTACTGTTTCTCAAAGGCCTTGTCCGCAGTCACTGAGCTGAAACAAAAAAAGTTATTGATTCTGCAGGTCGTGGAGTTTAAAATGGACGCGTAAAATATTGTTGTTTATTGTGGGTTTGATATGCGATTACGATTGTAAAAAATATCTATGTCCAATTTGGAAATTGTTAAAAAAAAAACGATAAAAAACTTGTAAACGCAGCTTATAACGATACAAAGGCAATAAAAAAGCCATAAATTACAAGCACTTATTTGCAGCTGAATGGCAGACATGCAACGCCAGTGTCTAGTCGTATAATATTAAAGTTGAGCGTATTTTGTCCGTCATTAATTCAAATTGTCTGACCATAAAGCTCTATTGGCCGAGCAAAGGATGCGGACATGCAGAAAACTCAACTGTTTTCAAAGGTGGGATTAATGGGGTTTTTGTGTCGAGCTCAATGGATTTTAATTCCCTTAAAGCTCTTTGCAAATATAACTTACATTTTGGTTTGTTTTGTTTTCCAGGCCCAAAGGCCAGAATAAGACTCTTTTTTTCGACCAAAAAAACCCTTTTGTTTTCTGCGAGTCCTACCAAACTGATCCCCCAGATTAAATGATGTTTAGGCATAAATATTTAATTCTAACACGCTATTTGATTCTTATACTACTGAGAATCTGAATCATTACGAAAATATACTTAAATGGAATGGAACAATGGAATTCTCCTAAAAAAATCAATGGTTTGAGAAGAAATATATGCGCAATTCATCAATTTTTATAAAGATGAATTATCTATCGAGCAACAAGCAGGTTATATCCTCCCATCAGGACATCCACATTTCCCCCAAAATTCAACAGTGGGATCCTGCAGCCGTGCGCCCTGAGAGCCCCTCTGGGCTGTCAGGCTCGTTGAATCAGAGCAGACTGTGCTGGTGGTCCTCCGTTCCTTAATTAGGAAATTAGCTGCACAGAGGCCCTCATTACCAAACTCCGGGTTACTCCTGGTGTTTTTCTCCCCTTTCTCTGTCTCCCTCTCTGCTACCGGTCAATTTCCATAAGAAGATTACAAGCGGATCAGTATTGAGATCTGCCCAGATAAACAAATAACTGGTCCCTGAGAATAGATGGCTGCTAATTGGACGTTAGTTTTATTGCTCTTGCTCTGTTTGCAACGCCCCATTGAACGCGAAAATTAAATTCATGAAGTGATGTCTCTTTTCAGCTGATTTACTGCAACTAAATGAGGGATTTAAAGCTTTCCCTCACAGTAAGATAACACATCATTTTTCTTTATGTGGTCTCATTTGAAACAAGCATTTTATTTGTACTGTAGGTCTTTTTTAAAGCCACAGTACAACTTTTGTACAAATAAATGTTATTGACATTCGAAAAACATTCGTAATTGTATATATACATTGTTGTATTTTTTTTAACGGTAACTTATTATTGAAATTAAATAATGATGTTATCGGTTCAATGCTAATTTAATAAAATGCAGCTCATTGCACCCTTGTGTAAGATCTTATCCTGGGTCAGTGTTTTAAACTAATTTAGTGGTTTTCCAGATGGACTCTGTTTTTTGCATTTTAACATAATTGCTCTCTACAACGGTCATATATTTATAATAAAAAAAGACTGGGTGCTCCGGTCCCTAAGGTGCTCTGCATCTATAATAAAATGCATGAGTCGTACTTTTCAGATTGCAAGCTCCGGGAGGTGAAGCACTCTAAAATGCACATATCAGCACGATCCCCGCAGAGCTCTTCTAAATACTGAGGTGTTAATAGTGGTTTTCGATGGGCGATTCTCTCATTATCATTAGCAGGTGTGAGCTTTGCCCTGTTGGGCGATCGGTTTCTGTGGGGTTTCAGGTAGTTTGTAAGCAGACACATGCAAATGAAGGCCACTCCATGCTAATCATTTTAATAACCATCAACACTGCAGAGAGAAAACAAGTCCGCAAACAGAAGCTGAAACTCGCACGAGCTGCCTGTAAAGAGTCCCAAAGCAAACTTTTCCTCAGGGATTAAAGAGATGGCCCGTCCTCTCCACAAGAGGTCGTTGATGTATTACAGTTTTGCATTGTGGTGCCTGATCGCTGCAGAAACATCCCCGTAACGTGCCATTCATTTAAGTTAAAAAATGTAAGTTTATTTCATCTAAAGCATGGTTAGGTACATTTATAAGATCATACGGTTATTATGAATTGCTTTAAAAAAAAAATCTTATTGGATTTATACTCCGTTGATTTATTATTATCATCTTTTAATTTCAATACATTTAAATCTGAAATATATCCCTCCACATATGGCATTTATTGGAAATGGATTGATTTAAACCTCTCGGCAGGTTGAAATCATTACATTTGTTTTTCTTCTTGAAAACATTTATGGTTCAGCGTCGAAAGAGGAAAAGACACTTCCAACTTATAATGTTTTTCTCGTGAATCATTTAAGGCCATCTGTTTAAAAAAAAAAACGTAAACTGCACGTTGACGGTTTTTACAGCATTTAATTCCTCAAAATAGAGTTTTTTTCATGTTGGCAAAAAAAATAATTGTGAAATTGTGATTAAAGCAATAAAAGCTTCTCAGACAGCAGATGAAAGGGTTTTTCTGCTGAGGGCACATTTATACCAATATTGCACTTTTAACCTGAAGTATTGGAAGTCGTTTTGGTTTGGCCTGTTGGGATTCGCCTCTGTAATTAATGTATTGGCATTGATCCTTCATGACGTTGTTTCCTTGCAGCCTTTACTGCATGTAAAGCTCATACTCATTTTCGTTTTAGATCAGGAATAACTTACGTTATATTTAAATGTTTTATTTACGTGTTTGAGTCTTCCAGATTTGTTTAATCTGAGTCGCAATTGTGAAAAAAGAAACGTTTTACTAGAACCTCGTTTCGATGGAAAATGTTTCCAAAAACAAAGTTAATCACCAGCATTTTAATACAACTTTTCATCTAGTTTTTTAGATTATAAAGGTTGTAAATCTCTATCAGGTTGCTGAGCTGCTGTTTTAAAACTTTACCTCTCCCTCCTCCTCCCACCAAAACACAGCGCTGGCTGCTCCGGTTGGTTACACGGGGGATATGGGAGCTGCGCGCTGATTGGTCGCCGGCCCCTCATTGTTATGCTGTCAATCTACATCACATGGTCGGGCCACTAGGCCTATTAACACATGCGCTTGGCGAACAAGTTTACAGACTTCTGTTTAGAGCCGTGCGGGACAGAGCAGCTTTGAGAGCAGAGCAACCAGAAGCACCTGCAGACACACTTGCCTCTTTGGGCACAACTTTTTTCCATCTTCTTAGGAAACTGGTCAGTACCTCTACCTCTTTGACTTTTGGCGCTGTTTAGTGAACTTTTTTGTATTTGCCTGTGAGTGAACGCTAAAAGCCGCCAGAATGTACAACATGATGGAAACCGAGCTGAAGACCCCGCTCCCGCAGTCTAACCAGGGGCCGGGCGCTAAGAACAACAGTGGCACCGACCAGGAGCGTGTGAAGAGACCCATGAACGCCTTCATGGTCTGGTCCCGGGGACAGCGAAGGAAGATGGCTCAAGAAAACCCCAAAATGCACAACTCTGAAATCAGCAAGCGACTCGGTGCTGACTGGAAACTTCTGACCGACGCTGAAAAGAGACCATTCATCGATGAGGCCAAGCGTCTACGCGCCATGCACATGAAGGAGCATCCGGATTATAAATACCGTCCCCGCAGGAAGACCAAGACCTTGCTCAAGAAAGACAAGTATTCTTTGCCCGGGGGACTGTTGGCGCCAGGAGTCAACTCCGTCAACAACTCCGTGTCGGTGGGGCAGCGGATGGACGGTTACGCGCACATGAACGGCTGGACGAACAGTGCGTACTCCCTCATGCAGGACCAGCTGGCCTACCCTCAGCATCACAGCATGAACAGCCCCCAGATCCAGCAGATGCACCGGTACGAGATGGCGGGGCTCCAGTACCCGATGATGTCCTCGGCGCAGACCTACATGAACGCAGCTTCCACGTACGGCATGTCTCCAGCTTACACGCAGCAGACCTCCAGCGCCATGGGACTGAGCTCCATGGCGTCCGTGTGCAAGACCGAGCCCAGCTCACCTCCGCCGGCCATCACATCCCACTCTCAGCGGGCGTGTTTGGGGGACCTGAGGGATATGATAAGCATGTACCTGCCACCCGGCGGGGAGAACGCGGAGCATTCCTCCCTGCAAGGCAGCCGATTACACAGCGTCCATCCGCACTATCAGACCGCAGGGACTGGCGTCAATGGCACGCTACCTCTCACCCACATCTGAGAGCAACAGAGAGCAAAAGACTTCAAACTTTAAAAAAAAAAAGTACTTCGGATACTTGAACTTTTTGGTTGCTAAAGAACAATTTTATCTCAATATCTCTTGAGTTGTCCATTCGAAATGAATTTGAAGTGGACCGAAACTTAAGGTTGAGCCCATCAGAGTAAATTGCATTGCAAAGAGGCTTTTTATCACAAGTATAAGCAATCAACGTATGTAGAAGAATTGTACTTCTATATTTTAATTAATGCCATATTTTCTCTCTACGAAAAGGCATGTGGCCTCATTAAGAGAGGCTGTTGTATTTCAGAAAAGCTGGATGGAAAGTTGCTTCATAAATGTTTACACTTAATTTGTAGAATGTCAGTTGTCTCGACTGTGTCCCCATTTTCTAGTCTTTTTATTTTCTCCCCTCTCATGACCTATAGGTTAAAATAAATGTTAAGACTGTGCGGGTCGCAAACGCAAGTTTTATTTATAGTATTTCTTTTTCTTTATAGCTTGTGAACCCGATGTTTTTGTCACGTGAAAAATGTTCAAATATTGTTTTTGTAAAATGTTATTTTCTGTGATGGTTTTGACAGTGTCATGTTTACTCATTATCCTGAACGAAAAGGTTTATTTAAACTGACGTTTCTACATATTTTAAGACCATCCTCTATTCTTAAATGCTGAATAAATTTGTATGAAACATAATTTGTGACTCCGTCTTTTACTGTGTAAAGAGAGGAAATATGAACTTGGGTGTTTTGAAAGAAATTGTTGTACAACAAGGTTTATTTAAGGTGTTGAAAGATCTTCAAACAAGACAATATGTAATATTCACAAGGATAATATTAAATATTAACCCTAACACAATACATTTTAAATGTGTTTGATCAATTTATTTTATAAAGAAAAAGTACAGTGATATTTTTACTTTGACAACACATCAGATTTTCCTAATGCAAAAAAATGCTATACAAATTATTTGGTGTTATACCTTTTACAAGCCTTATAGGATAGTGAGACAATTATAAATTCCCTTTCTGGACTTGTTTACGAATAATAATTGTTTTTACATGCATTTAATATGAAGGAAAACATTTAACGTAATTCTCAGACCTTTTGAAAATGTTATCTGACATTTTCGATAGATACTTCTTTACAGAAGCTTTAGTTTTGGTATTGACATTAGTAGAAACCAAGGGTGGTCTTTTACTTGTCCCCCTTTTTAATTTCTTTCTTAATTGGTTAACAGACTGTATCTGTCTTTGCCTTATCAAATTGTTACACTTTTTCATTCCCTATAGTAACCCAGTGCACTGACTTATTTCAGTATTTACTTGGAGAGATTTAAAATCCACAGGTTGTTTTTACTTTGCTGCTTCAGTCATATAGAAATTGTTTGTCGTATTTTAGAATTTGGTTACAATATATTTACTTTAAAAAAATGAATGCTATAACCTATAAAGCAAATAGACAAGGGATGAACAACCGATCACTTTTCATCTAAAAGTTTGCAAACTCAAAAATGTATAAATATATCCCATAGATCACAAGTCGCCATCAGAAACGTGTTTTGAAAAGATTTATTAACTGATTTTATATTTCGGTGCTGAAATAATACATAATTTGTGACTTTCTGTTGGGCATGGAAAATAATTAAACGACATCAACCATCAATAAGCATTTTCTAATGTTAATAAGATATTTTCTCATTTGGTCTTTCGTATCATTTCCTAAATGCACACTTTTTGTGCTCATTTGGATCATTTTGAAATTGCGAATCTCTGTAGTGGTGTGTCCACCTGCGAGTTGGTTTATTTAACATTTAGAGTTGACTGAGGCAACTCTAATTTATGGTGCTTTTAATTGAAACAAATAGTACTGAAATGACATCACATTCATGAACTTAAAAGCTCTAAACCACACTTACTGTGGCTGACACTAATAATGCAGAGGTGTGTGGAAGAATGGCCGGGCCTGCTGTTGCAGTGTACCTTGGGATAAATGAGCTCCGGCCACCAAGAGGGCCGGAGCAGTGGCAGTCCTGCTGGCCTTCCCACACTCCCTGTAGGACTTGATCCACAGCTCAGCACAGCGGCCTGGATTAGCCCCACGCACCTTTGTGGAGGGAAAGATTATCCAGACCTCCCTGCATTCACTGACAGGGTCTTAAGTCACTCTAGCGTGCCAGCAGCCACCCGTCACCTAATCACACTTTCCAACTCATTTTTTTGTGATTAAGCAGCTTTTCTCTTCCTGCTCCTCTGTGTCAGAGCAGTTTGCTGCGGGCTAGACAGCCTGATGGTTTTTAAATCATTTATCTCACCCTTAAAAATGATGTTGACTCAGTATGGCTTTCATCTGATAAACTGAAATTGAAAAGGTAAACTTTCAACCAAAATGTTGTGGTTTCTGCTTAACAAGTGATGCAAAAGTTAAAACATTCAACGGTCAGTGGAGCTCAGTTCTTGTTCATATATGTGACTGGCACAGAAATGTCCTCCCTCGTGATGATTTAGAAGTGAAACTGTTTGTGGAAAGGTGTGTGCCTTCACCGTGCATCTCCATTGATTGTGTTTGAATGTTCTGGCAGTGAGGCCATCCGAGTTTGGGCTCCCCACCACCCCCACTCCCATCCCCCCCTCTCTCTCCCCCTGCTGAGCGCCCGGAGGGCCTCTCTCTCCTGTCATGTGGAGCTCTGTGCCCACTCAGCAAGTGCAGGCATATCCCACTTCCATCTGCCTATGACCTCACAGCCCCTGTTTGTTTAACCCCCTCTCCAAAAACGAACCTAATTATAGCCCTGTAGAACATGGATTCAGCGGATTCCCAGTGGATTCTGCCACTGTGCGTCTACGTGCACCTATGGGTGCAGCGCATGCAAGGCTCCAGCTTAACAGCGGCAGTGCTGTAGGCCATGTTTCAGTCCATCCTGTTTTTCACATGCGTCTCCTCATATTATGTCAGAACATGCCCTGCCAGTTACATGTCTTGTGTATGTGTGAACAAGGTGGTTTGAGCAACAGGAGCGTGGTTAGAGTGTCTTTCTTTACGTCAGCATGATGAGTGGAAAACTCATTACACAAATCTGGCTGACAGACTGACGTTGGTGACATCACTGACCCGCCTGCTCGACTGGATGGGCAACTTCCACCAGGGGACACACCTGAACATACTCTCAGGGTTTCACGTAATCTCAAACTCAAATCAGGAACCTCCTCTGATGTGATGATCAATCATCACCTATGACACATTTTTAGTGTAACGGATGAGTTCAGTTTGGGACTGCACCTGACAGTCAGACTGTATTGATTTTCTGTGGCTGGGGTCTCTGGGAGGCCCTTTGAGTTGAGCCTGGAGGGGCCTAGAGTCCACGCTGGACAGGCCTGTCCAGAGCGGTGAGACTCGTGTGAGGTACTGAGATTGACAGCAGAGCGGTGTGAGTGTGTAGAGGTGCGGGGGTTGGGGGTGGGGGTTAATCTCCCTGAACTGGGGCAGATGTTGTTAACGAGCTCCTCTCAGGTCGACTCCCTGCGTGGGAAAATGGCATCAAATCCTCCTGGGGTCAGGGCTTTTGGGCTGACCCACTGAGAGCCATCCCTCTCCACTGCACCGTCCCCTCAATCCCCTCTCCATTCACTCATTCACTGACAGCACTCACCGGAGACACTAGAAAATCACATTTGACCATTTCCATACCTCTCCTCTTTTAAGTACATCCCCAATTTTGAGCTCCTCGCCTGCACGCATGTGAGCACTGAGGGACTTGTTCCATGATGCAAATGTCTCATTATTGATAGCTGTGGTTGGATTCGCCATGCCTTACAAAACCACAAGGAATGCTGAGTGGGAAACGCTTCAAAGGCAAGCATGCCGCCACTCAACAAACTGCATCCGCCCAGCAGCGAGTTACTTGTGTTTATGTCAGTTGAAAGACAATTATTTAAGTTAAGGCCTTATAGACTTTCTGGCGCCTGAGCTATAGGTTAAGCAATGTAGAGAAATTATTTACGGTGGTAATATACAGGTGAAGTTAAAAATAATAGTTCTAAGTGAAGAAGAGCAAAGATGTTTGACAAGTTTGTTTTGACTGCCTTAGCCAAAATGTTGACTTTGATCTGATACAGGAGATTGCTGTTGAAAGATTTGACTGACACCTGTGATGAAGCAGGTGGGAACCTAATCCCAATTAAACCTTTTAGATTCGGAGAAAACAAATCTATGTGATATTGTTAAAACTAAAAGAAATCGCAAAGCACGTGACCATGATGTTTTTCGACCTATGTACAGACACACCGTACACACGCGTTCGCTGTGATGTGGCGACTTCTCATCATTCATATCCGGATTGGGCATGTCTCTTTACTATATCATGTCAACATGCCTGCTTTAGGGTTTATCCTGACTTAGAGTTTTAATGCGAGGGTCATCCATTAAGGTGTCTGACTCTGAAGGTGTGTTTACTTTGTCCCAGCAGGTGTGTGTGAATATGAGACTCTTCAAATATGAGCCAGGATTACCGCTTCTTTTGTCCCAAACAAAACAAATACAAATCACACGAACAGCTGAAAACGAGGATTCTGTTTTTTCACTGCCCGGGTTGTGTGTTTAGAGAGTTGTTTTCCGACAAGGATCCTTTGACTTTTTTGTTCAAGCACTACTGAGGTTTACTTGGACTTGTTTTCGCTTGTAATTGTGGTTGACAAAGATTTGTAAAATTACACACACATAAAAACACACACACAAACACACATATATATATATGAGCACACAACCATGAATGAAACTGGATTAGGAGGCCTTTTTCCTGAATAACCTGTAAGGGCAATTACATACAAACGGTTGCTTCCAATGTGTGTTAAGGAAAGCAGAGGCACCTAGCGAGACACTGTAGTGTGTAAAAGTGTGTCTGCTGCAGATGGTCCCTTTCTGAAGAACACATCACTTTGTCTATGAACACTGGAGCATGTAGCATTGCTTTTAATTTGCCAAACTAGATTTATGACCCCACTTCTGACCTGTCTTGAAAGCCCAGAAAAATGGGGCCAAGTGTATGTGGGCGGATGTATGTACTACGCCTTGGGACAGTACAGAGAATTTGGGACTCCTGCAAGACAATGCAGAGTCTGGGGGGATAAGGACTTATGGGGGGGGTTGAGGGGGAAAAGGGGGAAGATTAGGCTTCTCATCTAGGCCACAGATATTGATTAGTGTTTGCTGAGGACAGTGAGAGGAAACACAGATTGACAGATACACAATGGTAGTGTGATGTGATCATATTGCTATTGTCATAGTCATTCAGTAACCTGTACCCAAGTGTGTGTGAAACACACACACACACACACACACACACACACACACACACACACACACACACACACACACACACACACACACTTCAAAACAAAAACACTTGCACATGTTAAAAAAGCATATGTTGTCAAATGCAAAGTAGGATGAAAGATTTATTTCCCTGTAGGGTAATAGTTAGGTGGGGGGCACTTCGTTTTTTAGTGTAGGCCAGTCCGTATGTGTGTGGGGTTTATGGGAGTGTAACCCTGGGAACATGGGGGGAGGTGGGACACTGGGCTGCAGGTCAGTCCTGACTGACTCTGTCACTTATTGATTAGTTGCCATGGAGAGTTAGTCAGGCCATCTCTCTTGGAGGTGTGTCCCCGAGGGCCAGCAGCACTGCCCAGATGAGCCTGTGGAGGCTTTGTCTGCAGGGGGTCTGTGTGTGTGTGTGTGTGTGTGTGTGTGTGTGTGTGTGTGTGTGTGTGTGTGTGTGTGTGTGTGTGTGTGTGTGTGTGTGTGTGTGTGTGTGTGTGTGTGTGTGTGTGTGGTGTGTGTGTGTGTGTGTGTGTGTGTGTGTGTGTGTGTGTGTGTGTGTGTGTGTGTGTGTGTGTGTGTGTGTGTGTGTGTGTGTGTGTGT